>NC_056730.1:975808275-975935775 GCF_019279795.1 Protopterus annectens | reverse complement strand
CTGTGCTAAGGTTTAAGTCGCTTGCTCTAGTGGATCTGGTAGATTTGGATTTTTTGAGGTGGAGCATGTCCATTAATTCGGGGTTGGACATGGCCTTGTATGTCAGGCACAGGTCACCTCTGAGCAGGCGGTATGCGACTGAATAGAGCTGGAGTTTCTTCAGTCTGGCAGCATATGACAGATTTTGGAGTCCCTTTATCCTTTTGGTGAGGAACTTTTGGGGTCTCTCCAATTGCTGCAGGTGTCGGGTGAGATACATCCCGAATGGGGCATTGTACTCGATCATTGGTCTGATAAGTGAAGAGTACAGGGGAACAATGACCTCACTTGATCTGGATGTGAATCCCTTCATGATCAGGTGGGCAATGTAGAAGGTCTTTCTAACCACTTTAGCAATGTGAGTATCAAAAGAAAGGCCACTGTCAACCTGGGTCCCCAGGTCCCTGATAACCTTTTCTGTGCTTAATGGATTGCCACCTATATGGTAGCTTGGGGTTACCTTGTTTTTCCCTAAGGGTATGACTATACATTTTTTGGCATTTAACTTCAGGCCATGGCTCTGGCACCAGTTTTCAGTTTCCGTGAGACCCCTCTGAAGGATATCTGTGTCCGATGTACTTTCCACTATGGCGCCCAGTTTGCAGTCATCTGCAAACTTTGTCAGCCATAGTCCTCCTATGTTTGCCTGTACTTCTGAGAAGTAGATGCTGAACAACAGGGGGCCAAGGACTGAGCCCTGTGGGACACCACTTGTGACCAGTTTGGAGTCTGACATGGCGCCAGCAACTCTAACCCTGTGGGTTCTGTCCTTTAGCCAGTTTGCAACCCATCTTGTGACATATGGGTTTACATTTAAGCTGGTAAGTTTCTCTATAATACCAGAGTGGGGTATTGTGTCGAAAGCTTTTGCAAGGTCAAGGTAGGCTGTATGGACTGCCTTTCCCTCATCAATGGCCTTTGTGACTGTTTCGAAGAAGTCGACCAAGTTCAAAAGACATGATCTGCCCTTGACAAAGCCAAACTGGGTCGGGTCCAATGTCTGCAAGTCCCCTATGTCTTTGTTTATGAGTTCCATTATGATCCTCTCCATAGCTTTGCAGACCAGGCTTGTTAAGCTTATGGGGCGGTAATTACCAGGGTCCGTACAGGCACCGCCTTTGTGGAGTGGGACCACAGTTGCCATACGCCACTCCATGGGCACGTATCCTGTGGTAAGGCTAAGATTAAACAGCTGCCTTATATGCGGGTTTAGTTCCTCGTTGAGTTCGTGTAGCACACAGCCGGGGACACCATCCGGTCCCATTGATGCTGTGTTTTTAGCAATAGAATTCAATAGAAAATCTGTGAGGTGACCTGAAGAGGGCTGTGCACAAGAGATGCCCTCGCAATTTGACAAATTTGGAGTGCTTTTGCAAGGAACAGTGGGGAAATATTGCCAAGTCAAGATGTGCCATACTGATAGACTTCTACCCAAGAAGACTGAATGCTGTAATTAAATCAAAAGGTGCTTCAACAAAGTATTAGTTTAACGGTGTGCACACTTATGCAACCATCTTATTGTACGTTTTTTATTTTTTATATTTTCCCCTAACAGATCTGTTTGTTTTTCAATTGAATTGTACAGGTTATAGGTCACATTAAAGGTGGGAAAAGTTTTGAAATGATTTATTGTGGTCTCATTTTTCTATATCACAAAAACCTCATTTTAAACAGGGGTGTGTACACTTTTTATATCCACTGTATGTATACATACAACATGTATACATATTCACACATATACACATGTATACATTAAATCCTCCAAACCCAGCTATGAAGGTAGAATTGCGGGAGACACTAAAAACAATCGCAAAGCCTTACATAGTTACATCAAGAACCTCCACAATAATACCCAGATTTGCTCCGAGTTACTGCACAATGGTACCTCCTATACTGAGCCAACAGATATTGCCAACATACTGGCTGACAGATTCAGTGCCAGCTTTACCCCTCTCTCCCCCCTAAAGGACCAATCACAATACCAGAAGAATGCCAGGCACCCAGCATTACTGCAGCACAGGTTAAAGCTACATTGTCCAAGGCCAAGAACACAGCTTCCATGGGACCAGATAATATCCGTGGCTGTGTTCTACATGAACTACAAAGTGAACTAGCACCACATCTGTGTGCCCTGTTCAGTCACAGTCTCACCTCAGGCTTTGTCCCTATCAAATGGCGCACTGCTACAGTCATCCCTCTCCATAAATGGGGAGCAAATACAGAACCTGGGAATTTTGGCCCCATTAGCCTGATGAGTCTGATATGTAAAGCTATGGAGAGTATCATCATGGACCTGATTAACAAAGCTATAGGAAATCTCCAAACTCTAGACCTCATGCAATTTGGCTTTGTAAAAGGGAGATCATGTATGGTCAAACCTGGTTGACTTTTTGTGCATACAGCCTACCTCAATCTGACCAAGGCCTTTGATGCCATTCCTCACGCGGGAATTACTGATAAACTCACCAAACTAGGCATCAAACCCTATATCACTAGGTGGGTTGCAAACTGGTTCACAGACATCACACAGTGTGACAGTAGCGGAACAAAAATACATGCATTCAGCTTTGAATTCCTAACACCCCACACAATGTCACTACGTGGTATAATTAGTACTGTGCTATACACTAAATCTGTATGGTTACAAGACTGCCACAAAGCCATAAGTCAAACTTCTCGTGACTAAATATCCCATGGGAAAGCAAAACTGCACTTCATTTAATGCACACCTTACTCAATGTTAAAATTATACTGAATTACTAATTCCATCTATTTAGAAACCATTTCTGCCTCACTTTCTGGTTTGTAATTTATAAAGTACATCTTACTGTTGAATAGTGGAAGTACATTCAATGTCACCTAATGTTTAGGAGACTTTCCTGTGGTCCAGAAAAAAAACTCAATTAATAGCATTAATAATTCAATGTATAATTACTTAAATACTGCAAATACATTTAGTCTCATACCACAACCTCATCTACCTCTAACCTATCCAGCAAATGTATAACTCCACAAATTCTTTTTTTTCCAATGGACATCTTTCAAGCATTTCATATTTTAAAAAATAGACATTCATTTCAAATAAAAGTTTTTAGAAAGCTTCTGTTATTACGGCTTTTCATTAGCCGTTTTTTACTGCTTTTATCCCCAAAATCTTTTTTTTCACTAAGTTACATATGCGTGCATGTGTGTGCAGATGCAGTGAACAAAAAGTACCAAACCTTAATGGCTGCTTCAGTCTTTGCTAGTACAACAAACAGTCTCCCTATTAGAATTGTGAGGACTATTACTATCAGTCCTCCAGCACTTTGAAACTTAAAATAACATCCACATTTACTTGTTGGCTACTGTGGTCATCTTTTGAAGCAAGGGTAAGTGACAAACCCTTAAAGATGGGCATACCTTCCTTTGGGCTGATAGCCTAGTACCTACCTATGAACATATCACTTCTGTGTCGCTGCTCGACAGTGGCACAGGAAAATAACTTTCTTGGGTGGCGTAAGCCAGGGAACCTTGTTGGCTAGGCTTACATAGGCCCTTGGGCCGATATCCTAGTACCTACCTATGAACCTATATCATATACAATACCAAATTGATTTCTGATGCAGAGTGACTTGTTTTTGTGTTTTATTTTTTGATAAGGAAGACTCCCTGAAAATTTTCTTGGGAATGTAAAAAGTACAGTTTTGTACCTACCATAAATGTAGATGTCCGATAGATATGCAACTGCAGTCATAACATATGGGTTGTCCTACCTCAGGCAGCCCTCGGTCGGCCGAATTCCCAAGTCTGGGTCTGGCATCGGCTGGTGTCGCCTCCTCTCCGACGTCACAACGGCTGGAGTATAAAGGCATCGGCAGACGCCATCTTCTTCAGTGTTTCTTGCCCCAGATGTCAGGTGCCCACTTAGGAAGGCTAAATTTGGTAAATGGATAAAAATAATCCCAAGCATGCACAACAGTAATAAACAGATACACCATAGGAGATACCCCCAGCTGAAGGGAAGAGGGGTAGGGACCCAAAAAGAAGGATACAGAGGGGTAGGAGGGTGGGAAAATCCGACTGCAGTTGCATATCTATCGGACATCTACATTTATGGTAGGTACAAAACTGTACTATATCCTTCAAGAATGCAACTGCAGTCATAACATATGGGTTGAATACCATAGCCAAGCTGGGGGTGGATGGAACTATGATAAGAATGGTGTAGCTATAATCCCCTGCAGGACTGCCGAAGCAAAACCTGCTCGGGATCTGGAGTATAATGGCAGGTGGTAGTGCTTGGTAAATGTATGCACGGAGCTCCATGTTAGCAGCCTCTAAAATGTCCTTTGTTGTCACTCCTCTTAGGAAAGCTGTGGAAGTGGCTATAGCTCTGGTGGAGTGTGGCCTAATATTGGCTGGCACACCTTTTCCATGAAAAGAATAGCAAAATCTGATGCAATGTCCAATCCATTTTGAAATTGTTTGTTTGGAGATTGCCTTTCCCTGTACTCCAGCAGCATAGGCTACAAACAGCTGGTCAGACTTTCTGGTGGCCTTAGTTCTGTCCAAGTAGTAGCGTAGTTGTCTGTGTATGTCCAAAGTATGCAGTAGTTTTTCCCCCCTATTTTGAGGATTGGGGAAGAATGTAGGTAGATGAATAATAGCTTGATTTAGAGACACCCTGGAAATTACTTTTGGCATGAAAGTAGGATTGGTTCTTAGGGAGACTCTGTCTTGATGAAAAATGAGGAAGGGGGGCAATGACATGAGTGCCTGTATCTCTGAAACTCTTCTTGCAGAAGTGACTGCCAATAAGAAGGCCGTCTTCCATGAAAGAAATTGCATTTCTGAGGTTGCAGCTGGCTCAAATGGAGGAAGAGTTAGTTTTTCCAACACGTAGTTGAGGTCCCATGCAGGTACTGGCTGTTTTCTGGGAGGTTTGATATTCTTTATCCCCCTTAAAAACTGTCTTAGCAGAGGATGCGAAAACACTGGAGGGTCACAGTTGTATTTTGCTGAGATTGCTGAGGCATGAATCTTTATTGAGGAGCATGAGTCTCCAGTATGAAATAGTTCTGCCAAGTATTCTAATATCTGAGGAATACTCAGTAATGCTGTGTCCTGACCCTTTTTGGCATTCCAGATGCTGAATCTCTTCCACTTGGCTGAATAGGTTTTTCTGGTGGAAGGTCCGCGAGCTTCCAGCAAGATCTCTTGAACAGATTTGGAAAGAGAGTTAGGTGTTGAAGTCATGGTAGCCTCCAGGCTGTCAGATGCAATGTTTTCAGGTCTTGGTGTACAGTCCTGTAATTGTGCTGCGTTAGGAGCAGGGGCCATAGGGTCAGAGGCCATGGTTTGGTCCGAGTTATGGTCAATAGCAGTGGGTACCAGTGTTGCCTTGGCCAGTCTGGAGCTATCAAGATGCCTGTTGGTTGTTCTGCTTTTATTTTCAGTATCACCTTGGTCAGCAGAGGCAGAAGAGGGAATGCATAAATTTTCAGAGAATTCCAGCTGAAGGAGAGAGCATCCGTTTTCCAAGCTAGAGGGTGGTGAGTCCTTGTGCAGAACTTTTCCAGGTGATGATTTAAGTGGGAAGCAAAAAGGTCTAAGTCCGGTATTCCCCATGTCCTTGTCAGTTAAGAGAAAATGTGAGGGTGCAGCATCCATTCGTGTGGATCCATGAAATTTCTGCTCAGATTGTCCGCCAGCACATTGTCCTTGCCTGGTACAAACTGGGATTGTAAGTGTATCTTCAGGCTCAGGGATTTTTCCCAGAGAAGCATTGTTAGTCTGCAGAGGGGATAAGAATGAGTGCCTCCCTGCTTGTTTATGTACCACATGACAGTGGTGTTGTCTGTCCTTATTAGCAAATGTCCTTCTTGTAGTGATTTTTCTAAAGTCTCGATGGCATGTATCACTGCCAACATCTCCTTTTGGTTTATGTGCAGATGTCTTTCCTTTGGCGTCTATAGACCTTGAATGCATCCGCCCTCCATGTGCGCCCCCCATCCATGGTCTGAGGCGTCTGTTGTGATCATTTGGCCTGCTTGAGGTCTGTTGAAAGACATTCCTTTGTTTAGTTGACTGGCTTGAGCCCACTATAGAAATTCCTTCTGCAGGCATGGAATAAGTGGGATTATGTCCTCTAGGCTGTTGCTGTGTTGAGACCATAAGTTTTTTAAATACCATTGCAGCTTTCTCATATGAAGTCTTGCCAAAGGTATCAGAAGAATACAAGATGCCATGAAACCCAGGGCCTGCAGGATTTTCCTTGCAGTCAGCTGGAAAAACTTTGCTAGGCCTTTGAAATAATCTGGTAAATGCTGCTGTTTTTCCTCTGTGAGGTAGGCCATTTGTGTTTCCATGTCCAGTTTGGCTCCTAGGAATGTAATCTGTTGGGATGGTAGTAATTTTGACTTCTGAATGTTGACTGTGTATCCCAAGGCCTGCAGTAGATGCATGACATAGTCCAAATTCCCTTTTAAGGTTTGTTTGTTGTCTGCTTGTATGAGGCAGTCGTCCAAGTAGGGGTATATTTGAATCCCCTGCTGTCTGCAGTGTGCCACTACTGATGCCAGGCATTTCGTGAACACTCTGGGCGCAGAAGACAAGCCAAACGGCAATGCTGAGAATTGATAATGCTCTGTTCCTGCAAGACATCTGAGGTATCTTCTGCAGCTTTGTCTGATTGGGACATGCAGGTATGCCTCCTTGAGGTCCAGAGTGACCAGCCAAGACCCCTTGCCCAGCATGGGAAGAAGTTGCTGCAACGTCAGCATTTTGAACTTCAGCACAATGAGGAAAGTGTTTAGATTTGACAAGTCCAGGATGGGTCTCCATTTGTTTTCTTTTCTTGGATCAAGGAACAGTCTTGAATAAAATCCCTGGCCTTGCTCCTGAGGAGGAACCCTTTCTATTGCTTTTATACTTAATAGCTTGGAAACTTGAGTGAGTGCCTCTGCCCTTTGATGATGTGGCAGGTTTGGCATGCCTTGACTTATTGGTAATGTGTGGAAGTGGAATCTGTAGCCTTTGTTTATCAAATCCAGAATCCAATTGTCTTTGTTTAAGATATGCCAGTTTTGTGAGAATAAGGCTAATTTTCCGCCCAAAGGTGCTTCTCTTTGAACCTTTGTAGGCGGTACGAAAGTGAAGTCATTGTGATTGTCCTTGTGGTGCAGCTGAACTGTCTGCGCCACTTCTTTGATTTGGAGGTTGCCATTGGTGGCCCCTGTAAGATCCTCGGTATTGCCCTCTACCCCTGGCACATCTGCTTTTTCCCCTTTGAAACTTGTCAGAGCCGGGGAAGGACCAATTCTTTGAGGGCCAGTTTCTGCTGAATCTGGGTGGCTGAACCTGAAGGAAATCCTTGACTGTCTGTACTGACTTTGCATTTTCCTGTATGGATTTCAATACATCTTGTGCAGTAGCACCAAAAAGCTTTTGTTTTTCCAAAGGTGCATCCAGTAACTTTACTTTAACATGGTCAGGCAAAGACTGATCCTTCAACCAAGCATGTCTACGTATCACAGCCCCAGTCATAGCTGCCCTACATGAAGCTTCCAGTGCATCATAACCGCACTGCAGAAAATGGTTATTAACCTGCTGAGAGAGTTATGTATATGATCCTGCAGTGCCTTTTTATCAATAGGCTCAGAAGAGGCTACCTTTTTCTGTAAATCATCCAGGAGAAAATCTTGGTACTGAAACATGTGAAAAAGGCAGTTAAGAGACCTCATGGCTAGGGTAGTAGAGGTATATACTTTTTTACCCCATCTCTCCAGGGACCTTGCTTCTCTGTCAGCTGGCAGTGGGTTTTTGGCAGAGGAGGAAGCCACTCCCTTGGGGCCCTGTGAAATAGTTTCTAGATCCACAGAGTGGGCCTTAAAAAGGTGCTTGTGAGTGTCAGGGACCCTATAATATCTGTCCGGCTTGACAGGAGCAGGAGGAAGAGAATCAGGGTTGGTACTGGAGTCAGAGAAAACATCATCCAAAACATCCATAACTGGAGGGATAGCCAAAGGTCTGTGCTGGGGGAGCCTGAGGAAAGTACGTAGCCTTTTCCTGGAGTCAGAGAATTCCTGACCCTGCCATTGAAAATGTTCCCTCATGGAATGCAGAACTTCCCCAAATGAGAAATCCTCTGGAGGGGAGGCAGAGGGAATAGATTCCTCAGCATCAGAGTCCTCGTAGGCCTGGAAGGGTTCTTCTTGAGTATCAGAGTGCTCAGAATCCCCAGAGGCTTCATCCGAGGAGAGGTCGTCCGCCTGCTCAGTTCTAGGCCTTTTCTCTGCAGGTGGCTGGGAACCCCTGTCCGGATGAGGCTGAGACCCCCTGATAATGGAAATAAGATCTGCAGCCAGAGACATGATCTGCTTATCAGAAGAAGGGGCCTGGGCAGGTTTAGGATGGGCCTTGGCCTGACTGGCGGCCTTGGCACGTGCAAAGGCCTTGATGGACATGGAAACAGGAGGCCTAGCAGCCCCACGTGCAGGCGTTACCTTGTCCACAGGAATGGTGTCGGGTAGATCCAGAACTTCAGTTTCCGGAGGAAAATCAACAACCGGCACCGGAGAGATCTCCGAGACCGAAGGTCGTGTTAACGCTGTGTCGTCGGCCTGGAGCAGTAGATTTACCACTTCCGAAGGAACCGGAGCACTAGCAGAGGGTTTAGGAGAAACATCGGTAGTGGACGCGGGCCGAGGATGTCGGTCCCGGTCCTTGCGTTTTTTAGCAGATTGGGTTGTCGGTTGTTCCGACGGCATGATATACGCAAAAGATTCACCGAAGAAGTCCTCGGCGAATTCTGCCCGGCACCTGAGTGCGCTTATTAAAGCAGGCACAGGCAGCACAGGCCGAGACGTCGTGGTCTGGGCCCAGGTAGGGAAGGCAGAGAGAATGGAAGTCCTTATGAGGTATTTGTTTACCACAAGACAAACAATTATTACCTTTCTCAATTTGTTCTGACATCGGCTGAGGCAAGAATAAATGTTCCCCAACGGGGTACTTAGTTTTTAGATGACTTCGGTACTGAAAACACAGGAGCTGACCGACCGGCACTTACGAACTGCTTCTGCTTCGGGCACCGCACGGCAAGAAAGACTGAAGAAGATGGCGTCGGCCGTTGCCTTTATACTCCAGCCGTTGTGACGTCGGAGAGGAGGCGACACCAGCCGACGCCGGACCCAGACTTTGGAATTCGGCCGACCGAGGGCTGCCTGAGGCAGGACAACCCATATGTTATGACTGCAGTTGCATTCTTGAAGGACATCCCTACCATGACATCATGTAAGACAGAACCCACAATGCCACACTACTTTAACATATAGGATACTTTATTTGCCATGTTAAATGCAGCAAGACTTTATTTGTATTTCCTACAAAGACAAGTTACCAACTAGATCATGTAGATGGAAAACCTTACATTAAAAAATGCACCTGTGGTAATGCAGTAGTGAATCCACAATGTATGCAAGAAGCTTATCTTCTAAAGCTGTTAGTTACCATGGTATCGTTTTGATCATTTTGTCTGCTTAACTATAAGGAAAAAAATGAATAAACAGCAAAACTGAAAAAAAATCAAATGCCACACTGTAATGTTCATCTTCCAGGTTGAACACAGGTTCACAGGTTCATAGGACGATACTAGGCTAATGGCCTAGATGCCCTTGTAAGCCTAGCCAAGAATTTCACCCATGTTCCCACAAAGTCAGCACCTGTCTCCCCTGTCCAGCAGAGATATAGATGGGATTCCAAGGGTGTATTTTATGTTTACCATCCATTTGTCCAGGTTCCTCTTAAAGAGGGTTAGTGAGGTACTCTGCTTGACATGGAGGGGAAGTCTATTCCACAGATGGGGGAGTCTTTGGGACACAAATGTATCCCACCAACAAGTTCTATTAAAGTCACAGACTAGGTTGAGGCCTAGCATGTGGATTGTGCGAGTACAGTTTGACTTGCGGATATGCAGCGACTCCATCAAGGCTGGGTCTGAGATTGCCTTGTATGCCAGACACAGGTCATCTCTGAGCAGTCTGTACAAGACTGAGTAGAGGAACAGGGCTTTTTGCCCATCTGTATAGGATAGGTGTTTGAAACCCTGGATTTTTCTGGTCAGGAACCTCTGTGGTCTCTCCAGCTGCTGCATGTACTTGGAAAGGTACATGTCAAACAGGGCAATGTACTCAATAATGGGACTGATAAGGGAGGAATGCAGGGATGTTATGACCTCCTTGTTCCTGGATGAAATTCAATTACTTATGCGGTGGACCATGTAGAAAGCATTCCATGCAACGGAGGTAATATGGTGGTCAAAAGTCAGGTTATCAACTTGGGTGCTCAAGTCCCTCAAGACTGATTGCATGCTTAGCACATAGTTATTAATGTGATAATTAGTGGGGACATAATTTTCCCCAAAGGGGATAATGATGCATTTCTTAGCATTCAGACTGAGGTCATGCTTCTGGCACCAGTCAATACTTTGGGTAAGGCCCTCTTGGAAGCTGTTCACATCACTAGGGGAATTTAACACAGCACCCAGCTTGCAGTCATCTGCAAACGTGGTCAGCCATAGACCACTGGTTTTGGCTTGCATCTCAGAAAAGTATATCCCAAACAGTAGAGGCCCCAGGACCCATCCTTGGGGTACGCCACTTGTTATAGGTCTACTACTAGAGGTGGCTTCCCCTATTTTGACAGAGTGAGTTTTATCAGTGAGCCAATTAGCTACCCATCTGGTAACATAAGGGTTATGCCTAGTGGGGATAGTTTATCTATTATGCCTGAGTAGGGAATAGTTTTGAAGCTTTGACTAGGTCAAGGTAGGCAGGGTGCACAGTCTTCCCCTTGTCCATGGCTTTGGTGACTGTTTCGAAGACTATGACCACATTTAACAGGCATGATCTCGTTTTGACAAAACCAAACTGTGTGGGGTCAAGAGTTTGGAGGCTGCCAATGTCCTTGTTTAGAAGGTCCATGATAATGCATTATATGGCCTTGCAGATCAGGCTAGTTAGACTAATGGGCCTTTAACTGCCTGGGTTGGTGGACGCGCCACCTTTGTGCAGAGGGATGACCGTGGCTGTCCTCCATTTGGCTGGGACGAAGTCGGTGCTCAGGCTTTGAGTAGGGAGAAAATTCTGAAAGGTCTACAATGTTATAAGCAATTTTCTCATCTCTAGAACACTGATATACAAACTGGTCTCTTGTGGGGATCGATTGCCTTGAACAGTTTGACCCGATTAATGCTCCCCCCACAACTGGGAGGCATCCATAGCCAACACGGCGTTAGGGGAAGGAAAGATAAATTTATGCCCTTCATTGATCTCCTCAGAGTGTATCCACCAAAGAAGACTTTCTGCAAGTCTGAGACAGTTTTATCAGATGTAAAAAGAGGTGTTTATGAAAGGACCATTACACTGCTAAGGTCCACTGAAGAATTCTCATGTGGAGATGAGCAGTCAGAATTAAAGTAATTGCAGCAGCCATCGACCCTAAAGCTTTGAGGACCAGTTTTACTGGGGGAGAAGGAAGAGAAAGAATCTGTCTGGCATGCATCTTCAATGTAAAAAACTCTGTTTTGAGGCAAAAGAGCTACAGAATTGATTGTGTCTAAATGAGACCTATAAACTCCAAGACTTGGACTGGCTGAAGTTGCGATTTGTCCATACTAATAGTGATTCCCAGTGAGTGAGATAGCTGGAGTAAATAGTCTCTGGTTTTTAGAAGCAAATGTCTGGTCCATGCAGTTTGCAGCCATTCATCTAAGTAAGGAAAAACACTCTGAATCCAATCTGTCTCAGTTGAGCTGCTACTGCTGCCATGCATTTGGTGAACACCCTGGGGGCTATGGTAAGACAGAAGAACATGGCATTGAAATGATAAAAAACTGGCTCCCAGCCAGAAGAGTAGATATCTTCGAAAGCAAGCATTCATTTTGGAGTGGTAATACACATCTTGAAGATTGATTGAGCACATCCAGTCATTCTTCTGTAGGAAAGGTAGAATGGAATGAGCACATCCAGTTGTCCTTCTGTAGGAAAGGTAAAATGGAATGAGCACATCCAGTCGTTCTTCTGCAGGAAAGGTAGAATTGAATGAACTGTGACCATCTGGAATTTGGAATTCTTTACCAACTGATTTAGATAACAGAGATCCAAGATGGGTCTAAAGTCCCCCTGTCTTTTTTGGCACTAAAAAGATCCATAAGTAAATTCTGGATCCTGCTTGGTCTGGGGAGAACTCTTGGATAACTCTTTTGTCTAGCAACTTTTGGATCTCTTGAGCTGCTAGCTCCCTCTAACTGGGTGGAACATTGGGGAAACTTTTCCTCTTTTTTTATGGGAATTTGTAAAAAGAGAATGAAATATCCTCTGGATATGATCCTTTGCACCATAAAGTATTTTGTCATGGCTATCCAAACTTTCTAGTGAAAGGATAAGCCCCCCCCCCCCCCGACTGCCTCCAGTGAGTGACAGTCACAAAACATTTTAGAAACTCTGGAAGGGTCTGTCCGAGAAGGAATCTCGAGATCCTTGATTCTGTGAACCCCTTATGCCATGTGGGCAATGTCTACCATTGTAGTTACTTTCCCCCTGCCTCTGCAGTAAAAATCCCCGCATGATTCTTGGAAAGGACTTTGAAATTTCTGGAACCACATCATCTTCCCACCATGGTGATTCCAGCACATACACAGAAGATCCATCAAAAGGAGCACTGATGAATGATGCCTTGAAGGGCTATGCAAAAATCGCATAACCGCATCCAGGCATGTCTCCTTATGGTTATGCCTGAACTGGCAGCCCTTAACATACCTTCTGGTATATGCGAGATTAACCTCATGGACCCCATTTGTAATAGATTGCAGGTTGGCAGTTGTGAAGAAAAGGACTTCTGTTCCTCTGCCAAAGTGAATGCTGGAGCAGAATTAGAGTTCATTTACCAAGTCCCTCTGTAATCTGGTGAAATGTGCCAGGCAGTTCACCGATCGCAGTGCAAATGTCGTTAATGCATACACTCGCTTTCCAAACCTGCACAATATCCTAGACTCTGTTAGTGGGATGGACAGTGTAGCTTTTCTCAGCCAGCTCCTTTATGGTGGCTGTAGCAATCATCTACAGAAATCCCTTTAGTCCAGTACTGTCAGCAGGGGCACTCAAAATTTTGTCTGGGCATTTGGAGAATGATCCCATGGAGTCTGGTTCCTTCCATGCCCTGCAGGAGACAAGGTCTATAAGCTCATCCGCAGCAGGGGGGTACCCAAGACGTAGATGGTCCAGACTCGAAGGTTTCCAAGAACACGGATTCTTCCTGGGAAGGGGTTTGGGAAAACAAACCACCTTTCTGGCTAAGGATCTCTAGGATATATCTAAATGAGATGTCCTCGGGTGGAGCTCTGGGGAACTCTTCCCCTTCATCAAATTCAGTGTCTTCCGTGAAAAACTCCTGTGTGGAATCTAAGTGCTTCCTTTTGCATGACCTCTTCCAAGGGGCCTCCTCACTGGAGTATTCTGGCAAGGTATCAGAAGAGGCGTGGAGCTCCCAGGTGGGAACTGGCTGTAAGCTCCTTGAGGGGTAGGATGAGCAGACACAGGATCTGAAGGGGGAACAAAGGATGGATCCAACAGTGGAAAAGTCTAGATTAGTCTCAGGTAAGAGAAAACCCTCTCCAGCACTTCGAAGGTAGAAGGGCTAGGTGAAGCAGAGGACAATCTGATTGGAGCCAAAGCTCTCGAAGCAGACAATCCCAGGCCCTCTCAGACAATCCACTCTGAAGGAGCAGTTGGAGCCAAGCTCTCCAGCATTGAAGCCCCGAGAGGAAGCGATGGCTCTGAAAGCTTTATAGTCTAAGTAAACCCCTTGGATCCAATGCTGACGCTTAAGCTCTGAGAACCATTGTGCTCTGAGGGGATAAGAGCTGTTCGGATCAAGGACATTGCCTGAGTGGAACACAAAGGAATTTTTGGATCCAATGACTCATCTCTCAGATCCAAGGGCTCCAAAACAGAAGGCCAGATCGGAGCAACAACAACAAGCTGGAAGGATGGTTTAAGGCTCAAGGATCTGATGGGTACTAGCTTTTCAGAGTATGGAAGATCACAAAATCGATTCTAAGCAGAAATATACTCAGATGCATAAATATAATACTGTACTCTCTGTCACAGTGTCCGTTTTTAAGCTGTTAGATACCACAAGTTTAAATGTAAAGACAGACATTTACCATTAAAAGCAGGTAGTGAACTTACTTTGCTTCAAGATAGCCAAACCACGTTTGAAGTATAAGTCCTTTGTATAGCTATGGATGGCAACATTAAGTCAAAACACAGCATATTTTAGAGTAGAAATGAAGAATCAATTAGTGTACAATACAGCCCAGTAAAAATCAAATCCTTAAAGAGAAGAGAAGGAACTACAAAGAATATAATGTACAAGTGGCAGACTACATTATAAAGATGAACCCAAGGAGGGAGTGGAGAAAGGAGATTTTGCCAATAAGAACACATATAAGTAAGGATACAGAACACAGGCAAGAGATGACAGGAAATAACTAGAGGAATCAAAAAAATAACCTGTGCTACTGGGAGAAACTATGTTGGAAGGAAAAAAGTGTTAACAGTAGGAAAAAAATCATCAGGGGTTTGAACTAAAGTTCAGAAAATGCCTTCCATATCAGAGACTGCTGGCAGAAAATAGACTGAGAAAGGGAGAGAATAGTATTGACTGTATATAGGTACTTCGTACTCCAAGTAGACTTCACAGAATTTTCTCCCAAGCAAAAGCAGATACTGAAGATGTGAAGGGAACGACAGAGGAAACTATATGTGATGTTGAAAAAGTTTAAGGCCTCCCTAAATACTGTTGTACAGTTTTTAGAAAACATATAATTAAGGAGATGATGCTAGGGACATGATGATAGCTAGTATAATTGTGTTTTGGTTTAAAACTATTGTCATATAAGGCGCTATTAATTTTAAAGTTACTAGCAGAAAAAAAGGGTCTAAATCATATAGTCGAAGCTTTAGGTAATCGAATACCTAAAACGCGACACCTAAACAGTGAAAGCTGTGAACTGCGAACGGTCACTTCCGTGAATATTTTCATATGGAAAAATTCTCTTGCTTGTTATCGGGAATCTGCCCTTTTCTCCACTGTAGAGTGATCTTGGAGTTGGTATATGTATTACGGTTTGAAAGTTGTCCAGCCAAGCAAATCTTTTCCCTTTGAAAAAAATTTGCAGAAGTGGGCATTCGCAGTTTACAGATTTCGTTGTTTAGGTGACTAGCTTTAGGTATTCTATTACCTAAAACTTTGATTATGTAATACAGACCCAAAAAATAATTACACAAAAGTGAAAATCAAAGACTAAACCAACTGCAAAATAAGTACTAAATAATGTAAAGGAAATCAAAAACCTAGAAATCAGATTAAAAGATGAAAGAAGTAATTTTCATAAAAATAAACACTGATTTTGTATGCAATGTCAAACGATGTTCAGATAGATGACTAGAATACATAGGTTGGTAAACACTGAAAAGTATGTAATTATGTCCTTAATAGCCATGTTACAGCAACTAATACAGAATGCATTTCTTTACAGGCATCATGCAACAAAATAATATAAGCAACTTAATATGATTGTTGGTACGACTGCCAACAGTCCCAATAAAACTCTTCTGTTTCACAGTATGTAACAGCTAATCAAATAACCTATGACTGAAAGGCAGTAACTCTGCTCTCAACCTCATCATAATCAATGTAAAAGTGAAGTGCAAAGAAGTCAAAATACTACATGTATTCCAAGTGGTCACTGCCCATTTCTTTCTACTTGGTCCTTAAAGCAGTAAGAACCACCTTGTACCATCTCCTACTGACCAATCTCAGATAGTAAGTAGCAACTACGAAATGAGAACATTTGAACCACTGATCGACTCAATATTTACAACTGCAAAAATCTAAACAGCCCTTTTCCACTTCTCGTAAAGTGAGTCAAATTTAAGACTCCATTGTCCTAATTGTACAGCTACGATTAAGGGGACAAATATGCTCCTGGCTTTCACACCAACTAAAACTACTACTTAAATCCAGAGGTTCATCCTAGAATCAATGGAAGCAACAACCCTCAACCAACCAACTACATGAACAACACAAACACTTAAAAGGGCCAAAAACTCACCAGATGCAGCAAAAGCCTCATTTCTTACAGACAGACCTAGCTTCTACCCCAAACATTTCTGGAAAGAGTTAAAACTTTTAACAAGCAACATCACTGACTCCACACAATCAGCCAATAGGAAACAGGAAGCCATAAAGACTACAGAAACTGCCCAAAAGACACTATTAATGATCTAACCAAAGACTGCTCATGTTGAGATCCCCCCCAACCAATTGACAATACAATACAATACAATATGATTACATTCAGTCCTCCCAATTACACACCTTAGCAGCTTGCAGCACAACATTCTACTTTAGGCTGTTAAAGAAGACAAAATAGCACTTCTCAACATAAATGAAAAATCCAGTTCCAAGCTCTCAAAACTATACACCTTCACGAAAATGTCAGCTCCCTTCATAGCAGCACCTCTCACTTACATATTCAACCTATTTGTGATCATTTCTATTTTCCCCATAGCCTTTAAGCACTCAGACATCACTTCCTTTCTCAAAAAAGGAAATTCTAAGGAATACAAAGATTACAGACTTCTAGCAAATATCTGTCTAAGAAAAATAATTGAAAAACGTCCATACAAACTCTGGGACCACAGTCAACATGGACTTCTTTATGACAAACACCACTGTTTTAAAAATTCTTTCAGTACCATGACAGCTACTGTCACCATTTATAATGATATGAATGATTCAAAAGTAACAAGGGGTCTGCTCATTGATATGACAAGAGCATTCAAACAAATCATAACCAGTGCCTTTACAAACTTAGAAAATTACATTTTTGGTCAAATATACAACAAGATGGTTTTAAAGTTCCCTCCAAAACAAAACATTCCAAGTATACCTAGGAACCTTCCTTTCAAATGAAGGCACTATTGACATGCGAGTTCCACAAGGATCTGTACTTGACCATTTGTTTTTTTTCCCCCTATAGGTCAATGATGTATCTTCTGACCTGCCCCACCTCAACTCGGTCCTTTATGCAAATGATATCTTACTACTTGAATCGTGTAAGAAAACCTTGATCCTTCAACAGAAACTGCAATCTAGATTTATAGACTTATGCAACCAGATGAATAAATATGATCCTAATCAAGCCCATGAAATCTCACATCATGATATTTGGCACCCTACAAAAACTCCCTAAACCTAATTATTACAATTAATTTGCAAGACAGCAATCCACAACTACTAGTAACAGAAGTATCTAGGGATCTCCTTGGACTCCATTCTTTCACTGGCCAGATATACGGCGTTAGAAAAACATTTTAAAAACTGTGCTACAGAATCTCACACCTCCTTATGCCTACAGCTTGTTATACTTTAGCAAAAATGTGGATATCCTTAAAATAGGGGCTCCCTCTTGTAACCTTACATTTCAGCTGAAGCATATGTAAAATGCAAACTACTATAAAGAAAGCTCATCACTGCCAGCTTCTACAGCAGTGTATCTGGCTACCTGCAAATGCCAGAGCTACATTTCTTCTTAGCTTTCAAATCAGCAAGAATATAGAATTACCATCATTTTAAAACTTTCACAGGAGAAAGAGCCATCTCTAAGCATAGCCCAGCTGTACAGAATCAGCTACTTGCAGAAATGAGGTTTGAAAGAGATATTTCAGTTATCAAGAAACAAAGACCAACTGCTTAATAACACTAAATGCTCTTGCTTCCGTGACAATGACTAGTCTTCACAGCTCACACTGCAGTCACAGCCTTTTTGTAACGATATAGTTTTAACAAATGATCACTGGCTGAATGCCAACCTTAACTGTACATACTGTAAATAATATCACTTGCATTTATAACAGTAAATAACGTACACATCTACTTACAGTCTCTTCTTTCTTAAACTGTAAAGCTTTGTATTCTTTGGTCTGGGTAAAATTTTCTGTTTGTATCTTGCACCATGATGCCTGGAGCATGGCTGAAAATGGCATGTTGGCCAGTCTACTTACCTGGTTATAAAACTGAAATAAACAAAAAGTATTTTCTAATGCAAAACAGTAAAAGACAACAGCTTATTTATGCAATAACAAAATGTTATTGTGATAACTTTTCATTATGAGTAATCTATACAAGTTTACCTTTCAGATGAGATACTCTCAATGCTAAGTGAGACATCCCTGAAATGGGCAGTGGGAGGACACATCTTAGCACCATATGCATGAAGCAGAACATTTATTGAGGCTGAATATTTAGACAGAATTTGGAGGTCACTGCGGAAACATCCTTATAAACAAAGGAATGTTTGAAATGGGAGATATAGCTGTGTAAGTGGAAAAAGCCTGGAGTTATTACTGTCCAAGAACAAGATGATACACTTGACAGGCAGAGTGGTACACTTTTCCAGACAGCATAAACTCAAGAATAAAACTGATGGCTAATGAGTTAAAAAATGACGAGTTAACAGACCTGAGTCGATACATGCAGGAAAGTCTTTGCCAAACTCTGCAGGATATTTTTATACAGACAATAAGCCTAATAATTGGTAGTATGCACAGATCACATCACCCCAGCCCCCCACCCCATTAAATGACACACCTTCCTGAGTAGTTTCTGAAAAAAAATTGCTAAGCACAGCAATGTGTTGAAAGTCCGGCTTGCAGCTAAGAAGACAGGAACTATATCACTGAAAGGATTTAAACTGAAAAATGGAACAGCCTTATAACATGAAGTTAAAATGGAAAACATGAAAATGACCCCAGTGATTTGTGAACTAATCTAAAAAAAAAAAAAAAAAAGGGGGGGGGGGATAATGTTCAAAATGGCATACCCTACAGCCGTCACTTATATGAAATGGCACAGATTTCAAAGCATCTAAGGCTATTACTAGGTGGCTGATTTTGGTGGATCATTTAAATCCTAATCACTTATACTGAAGCAACATCTGATTCTGCAGTGAACACTTCCAGTTTTGGACTCTCGGATTTAACCTTTGTGCTTAATCAAAACAGAAAACCACTTAATAGTATACCATATCTAAATTCTTCCATATTTAGATGAATGACTGTTCAGAGAAGCTTCTCTTGAACAGATGCTTCATGTCTTCAAAACAAACTCGGAATATTTGTAGGTATATCAAAGCCAACCTTTTTTAGCACAGTCAATACATTTTACAGATTCATATTTGGACATAGCACAGACAAAGGCCTTTTTACCTCTAAAGAAAGCAAACTACTTTGATTTTATTGAAAACCATCTTCCAGTTGAGTACAGTCTGTGCCTATGCAACATGCAATTGTTCACCCTCTTGACAATGATCATATATATGCAAGATTATGCACATAAATGTAGAGTCCTACAAGAGCCGCTTAAACCACAATGGTCTCAGGACCATCCCTGTAATGTCGACTTTAATTCCCCAGTCTTCACATAGCTGTACCCAGATAAGCCATCCGTAAGACCATACTAAGTAGGGCACCCCACCCAGCAATCCAAATCACCAGCTGTACTCTTAACAGATTCTTCTCTTTGAGCTAGGGAACTCTTTACAAAACTCATTCAGTCCCAAGCATGCAGTTCACACTGGATGCGCATTTCCACATCAGCTGGTTGGAGATGTGGGCACTCAGATTAAGCTTCTAGCAGCCTGCCACTTGCCACCTTTCCGCAAAGAGGCCATCCCATGACAAAGTTGCTCCTTATGTCATGCATGTGGTACAATAAAAAAATTACCACGTTCTTCTGGGGAGGGGTCTGGACCATGGTTTCTCTCACTCAACAATTTATATTCCTGGCCAGGTATAGATATAATTCAATTTTTGACTGTCTAAGCAGATATTTTCTCAACTCTTATGTGTGGTTTTTGCTAATTAAGGATGCAAAACAGATCTTACATATGTGAGGTATACCAATAATGGAGTTTATGTTCCCCACTACTACAAACCAAGGCCAAGGAGTTATCCTTCATTTCATACAGGAGCACTGATACTCCCTCCATAACAGTCCCCTTTCCTTACAACTCCCATGTTGCATTAGCCAAGGGAACAGGGAAACCCCTATTCCATAATGCTGCCCCTTCTACCTAAAGGTTATGAAATATGGGAGTTGGAACATTTGAATGGGTGTGTAAAAGAACTTCTTGTAACAGAAACCCGTGGGATATATGTAAATGACTCCTTAAGGACATCAAGTGTTTCAGGTCTATGGTTTCTGTACGTCCATGATTTTTTACTTTTCCCATTTTAAGTCTTAATGGACAGATTCAGGCCAATAAAGCCACACCCCACTAGCTGTGGACATGCAGGTTTTGGTCTTCTTACAACTTTGTCAGCACAGTTTAAGTGGAATGTTTGACTATACTCTACAAACGCAGGGTTTTTAAACCCAACCGATGTCCATAAACATTAAGGTGTCTGCAAACTATCCCAACAACTAAACCAAAAAGTAAAAAGGTCACACAGACAAACCAATTAGTAAAAACTACAGGAAAAACCTAGCCAAGCTAGCGTTTTCATTGTGCAATACCTTAAACCTGCTGTATTAGAGGGACATGGGATATATGCAAATGCCCCATTAAGGACATCAATTATTTCAGCTGTATGGCTTCTGAATGCCCATGACATTTTCCTTTTCAACTCTTTCTGGACAGATTCATGTCAATAAAACCAACCCCCAGGTGTGGTGGTGTGTGTGTGTGTGTGGTTGGGTGTGTGTTTTTGAGTGTGGTGGTGTGTGTGTGTGCGTGTGTGTGTGTGTGTGTGTGTGTGTGTGTGTGTGTGTGTGTGTGTGTGTGTGTGTCTTGTTGAGGGATTCAAACAGAGCTATGCTCACATCTGACACTACAATGAAGTCTAGTCCTGAACTACTACTACTTCTTTCAGCTGCTCCCGTTAGGGGTCGCCACAGAGGATCAAATGTTTCCACTTCTTCCTGTCCTCTGCATCTTGCTCTGTCACACCAACCACCTGCATGTCCTCCCTCACCACATCCATAAACCTCATCTTAGACCTTCCTCTTTTTCTGTTACCTGGCAGCTTCATCGTTAGCATCTTTTTCCCAATATACTCTGCATCCCTCCTCAGCATATGTCCAAACCAATGTAATCTTGACTCTCTGGCTTTGCTTCTTAACCTTCCAACCTGGGCTGACTCTCTAATATACTTATTCCAAATCCTGTCCATCCTCGTCACACCCAATGCAAATCTTAACATCTTCAACTCTGCCACGTCAAGCTCTGATTCCTGCCTTTTTGTCAATGCCACTGTCTCCGACCCATATAACATAGCTGGTCTCACTACCCTTTGTAGACCTTCCCTTTCACTCTTACTGGTACTCGTCTGTCACAAATCACTCTGGACACTCTTCTCCACCCACTCCATCCTGCCTGTACTCTCTTCTTCACCTCTCTTCCACACTCACCATTACTCTGAACTGTTGATCCCAAGTATTTAAACTCATCCACCTTCGCCACCTCTACTCCCTGCATCCTCACCATTCCTCTATCCTCCCTCTTATTCACACACATATATTCTGTCAATCCTGCTGACCTTCATTCCTCTTCTCTCTAGAGTATATCTCCACCTCTCCAGGGTCTCCTCCACCTGTTCCCTACTCTCACTACAGATCACAATGTCATCTGCAAACATCATAGTCCACGGGGACTCCTGTCTGGTCTTGTCTGTTAACCTGTCCATCACCATTGCAAATAAGAAAGGGCTCAGAGCTGATCCTTGATGTAATCCCACTTCCACCTTAAACGCATCCGTCATTCCCACCGCAGACCTCACCGTTGTCACACTACCCTCGTACATATCCTGTACCACTCTTACATACTTCTCTGACACTCCCGACCTCCTCATACAATACCACAACTCCTCTCTAGGCACCCTGTCATATGCTTTCTCTAAGTCTACAAAAACACAATGCAACTCCTTTTGACCTTCTCTGTACTTCTCCATCAACACTCTCAGAACAAACATTGCATCTGTAGTGCTCTTTCCTGGCATGAAACCATACTGCTGATCACTAATCATCACATCCCTTCTTAACCTAGCTTCCACTACTCTTTCCCATAACTTCATGTTGTGACTGATCAATTTAATCCCTCTGTAGTTACTACAACTCTGCACATCACCCTTATTCTTAAAAATCGGTACCAAAACACTTTTCCTCCATTCCTCAGGCATCCTCTCACTTTCCAAGATTTCATTAAACAATCTAGTTAAAAACTCCACTGCCATTTCACCTAAACACCTCCATGCTTCCACAGGTATGTCATCTGGACCAACAGCCTTTCCATTCTATATCCTCTTCATAGCTATCCTCGTTTCCTCCTTGCTAATCCACTGCACTTCATGATTCACTATCCACACATCATCCAACCTTCTCTCCCTCTCATTCGCTTCATTCATCAGCCCCTCAAAGTACTCTTTCCATCTGCTCAACACACTCTCCTCGCTTGTAAGTACGTTTCCCTCATTATCCTTTATCACCCTTACCTGCTGCACATCTTTTCTAACTCAGTCCCTCTGTCTAGCCAATTGGTACAGGTCCTTTTCTCCCTCCTTAGTGTCCAACCTTTCATACAACTCTTCATATGTCTTACTCTTAGCCTTCACCACCTCTCTCTTTGCCATGCACCTCATCTCCTTATACTCTGGTCTACTTTCTTCATCTCTCTGACAATCACACTTCTTCTTCGTCAACCTCTTTCTCTGTATACTCTCCTGTACTTCTTCATTCCACCATCAGGTCTCCTTGTCCTTCTTCCTCTTTCCAGATGTCACACCTAGCACCTTTCTAGCCATCTCTCTTACTAGCTCTGCTGTAGTTACCCAGCTATTCGGTAACTCTTCACTGCCACCCAGTGCCTGTCTTAACTCTTCCCTGAACTCCACCTCACAACTACCCTTTTTCAATTTCCATCATTTGATCTTTGGTGCTGCCCTCACACTCATCCTCCTCTTCTTGATCATCAATGCCATCCTACAAACCACCATCCTATGCTGCTTAACTACACTTTCCCCTGCCACCACCTTACAGTCTCCAATCTCCTTCAGACTGGCCCTTGTACATAAGATATAATCCACCTGTGTGCAACTTCCTCCACTCTTGTATGTCATCCTATGCTCCTGCCTCTTGTTAAAATACGTATTCATCACAGCCATGTCCATCCTTTTCACAAAATCCACTACCATCTGACATTCTGCATTCCTTTGCTTAAAACCATACCTACCCATCACTTCCTCATCCCCTCTGTTCACTTCACCAACATGCCCATTGAAATCTGCTCCAGTCACCAGTCTATCACCCTTGGGTATAGTCATCACCACTACATCCAACTCACTCCAAAATTTTTCTTTCTCATCCATCGCACACCCAACTTGTGGAGCATATGCACTAACAACATTCAATGTCACACCATCAATTTCCAGCTTCATAGACATCACTCTACCAAACACTCTTTTCACCTCCAAGACACTCTTAGCATACTGTTCCTTCAGGATAACCCCTAAGCCATTTCTCCTCCCATCCACACCATGATAAAACAATTTGAACCCACCTCCGATACACCTAGCCTTGCTCCCCTTACATCTGGTCTCTTGCACACACAATATATCAACCTTCCTTCAGTCCATCATATTAGCTAGTTCTCTCCCTATACCAGTCATATTGCCAACATTCGAAGTTCCGACCCTCACTATCACAGTCCTAGCCTTTACCTGCCTTCAGGCATGCCTTCCCCCTCTTCTCCTCCTTCGGCCAACACAAGTCTAGTCCTGAACATGAACTTAAATTCAAATTATATAATGGCAAAGAGGGTAAAAACTGCAAACATCCTTCTTTTAACCTACCTCCAAAAAAAAAAAAAAAAAAAAAAAAAAAAAAACTCCTCCCTACAGCTGGAAGAATTTTTATTTAACTTATCTAACCAATTGTTTAAAAAATTATCTACTTCAATCTTCTTAATAATGCCATCCTTCAAAAGAACACTAGCTATGAGGAAAGCAATTATTTTTTTTTATAAATTACAAACCATAAATATCCTTGTCTTCTGCATAAAATAAAAAACGCGGAATTAACTACTTATTTTAACTTGCACTGTTAAACTGTGGTGTCACAAAGTAACACATGTAAAGCAAATTAAACCATTTACACTACAGATCAGTTTATTTTATTCAATTTTAAAAGATACAATAAAGTTTAGTTAAACATGTCAAATAGTATACATTAAATTATAATAAAGGAGCACAATATTTCTGGGATAAATGATTTATGAATTGCAAATTAGTCATCATCACGGCTTGCTGATTTGTTTTCGTCTGCTGTTGATACAAAAAACTGTTACATTATGCAGATAATAATTCAGATAAGAATGTAATATGCCAGTCTACAACTTTGCAAATCTTTCACACCACTGCAGTTTTCAATCTTCAGAACCACTACCTCAACAAATATGAAATACATGTATTCATATTTTTTTTCAGGCAAATGTATCATTAGCACCCTACTTGCATTTTAGCAGTGCTGTAGCTAAATGAAGACTGTTGCATTATCTTTTAATCAACTTTGACTACTTTGCCAAGAGTCTGATAAAAAGCCTAACTGGTGATTGGAAAACTGCTGTCAAAATAACAAACACTAAACCACCCACAGAAGATTTTTCTGTCACACATTCCACAGAGAGATTTACGTGAAACATTACATTGTGATTAAAAATGCATGCAAGCAGTAGGGGGCATGCAAAAGGAACTTAAACAATTAAAATTGTCCAGTATTACAACAATTAGTATTCTCTACATGCAGCTAATAACAGCACGAATAAATCTGGGCTATGCAACAAAATATATACTTCACTTGTGCAAAACATGGACTTAATTTTGTTGTGATGAGAACGTCTACAAGATCCTCCATGAGTTTTCAATGCATTAGAAAAGATCCTGACGTGATGAACATGTATCGGGGTAAACAGGACATTTTGGACAGAATTTCTCTTGTGCTTTGTGTCTTTTCTTAGTCAATGGGCATTTCTAATGCTGTCAAGTGTTGAACAGGATTCACAAATACTGCAACTACCATAGATACAGCTAGCAGTATTTTTTCTAATCTTCAGCTACTGACATTTTATGCTGCAGCATTCATAATTTCTAACAAAATCATTAGCTTGGTAAACCCAAAACAGGCAATGCAGCTATGCATCCCTAAAAAAACATGAAACATGGGATTGGTTTATCCTTTGGACTTGCTACCATCAGAAAACTAGAAAAATGCTGTTAACCCTTCACTAAAGTTATCCACATTCATGTTCTTAGTACAATAACTGGTAGCAAGGCTGAACAGTGTCACACTGAACTCCAGCGAGAATGTTCCTCAGGGATCCATGTTGCAACCTATGCTTGCAATAAGGAGAATAATGCAGCTAGACAGTCTAGAATTGTGAGTATGTATTGCAGTGATTGCTAATTCAAGATAGTTGTATAGCACAGCCATTTTAAGAGTGCATGTGGGAGGATGACATAATGGTTAAGGTCCTTAAAAACGTAAGATGCAGGGTTTGATACTCACATGGGCTAACTGGCTAGACTTCAAATGGCCCAAAAGGGCAGTTAGCCTAGTACTAATCTATGAACCTATGTATCCAATAACGCAATGCATATGGAACCTAGTACTAGTGTGCTCAAGATGTCTGAAGTGTCATTTCTACAGAGCTGCCATTTTGTACAGAATACAAAAGTTACCTGTGTAACTGAAATGTCGCTGTATCCTGACATTTCTGACACTGCAACTTATTTCTGGATAACCAGAGGTGTGCATAATGGGAACTTCTTTACAAATAAATCCCCAAAACACTATCAGTTATAAAATTGTACTAACAACCTGAAAAGTATGTACCAAGCTTACTGTAAACTGTGTTACCCATATTAGTCTATTCATCCCAAGAAAATTGAATTTTGATTAAAAAAATAAAGATTTAAAAAATTACATAATCTAACTCACCACTGCAATCTCACTTCTCAAAACTATTTGGTCGGCCTGTGTGGAGGCAAAGGTTCACACGATTAAGTGTGATAAACAAGTCAGACAAGAAATCAGATGAACTAAACCCCTATATGACGGGGGAAGAAGATGGAGGCAATACATACTTTCTTTACATTCTCAGACGACCAGAGTATTACACGAGTCCTTAATTACTAAACGCAATGAACATTTTATGCACTCAAAAAATATTACAGATGAGAGGGAATGCATCCAAACGTGTACAAGCCACTGCTGAAAAGGGAGAAGTTTCTGTAAGACATTTGTGAAAATGGCTTAACACTGTTGGCTTAGTGGCATAAGAGGTAAACAAATTAGAGACAGAAATGCAACTTGGCTGACTGATACAGAACTTCTCAAAAGATAAAACCTGGAGAATTTAACCTTAGAAAAGGCAACACAAATTGCCAGAGAGGCAGAATTATTCAAGTAAAATGCTAATTTAAACATGACAAATGATGTGTGAGAGCAAAAATGGTGACAATTTTAAACAGAGAAGCATAATTCAGGTCAGACTAAGTGAATGCATTCAGTGTGAGTATAAGCTTAGCAAACACATGAGGTGTAACTATTATCTTACTGAGTCAGAACAATGTGCTGCACATGGCAGAAGGTGAAGCATGTAAAAGACTGGGCCAATTTGCTACTGTTCATAGAACAATGCTGATAAAATAAGATGCCTTTGAAAATAAATTATTATTTTTGAATTACTTTTGAATTATAAGTAAATGTGTAAACCACAATGCTCATGTACATGTCTTGTGTATACTAATTTAGCAGTTGTTCTGGAGCTTTTCTCCCTGGGCCTCCGCTGAAAACAGACAGCTCTGTCCAGATGGACCTTCCCGGTAAACAAATATAAAATATATAAAATAAAACAAAACTAGTGTCCAGATATTATTTTTCCTGGGTTCAGTCACTACTGCTTCAGATTCAGAAGCAGACTAGTGAGAGAAACTTTGTGTTCAAGGAACTCAAGTGATCTTCAAGACTGATGCAGGGGATAGTGTTACTGCAATATCATGTGATACCTGTAAAAAATTTCTTAAGTGTTTGCAGTTGCGTTAAGTACAGAATAAAAATTTCAGCCCTGCAATCAAATGTAAGTGTATTGGTACATTTATAGCCATGTCTGAATAGAAGGACATAAGGCTCAGTTCTGAGTTTGTGTTGGACGGTCTATATATAAACTGCATGTTCAGCAAAGCTGTGGCATACAAAAAGGGACGTATTACTAGAAAAAAGTTAGTGTAGACGTTTGGTGAAGTTGGCCTGCTTAATTATGAACTGGTAAAGATTAAATTATAAACCAAATACTGTTCCATGCACCATCACCACACATAGCAAGGTGCTCCTTCCTATGGTGTCTAAAGTAGAGCAGAACTGAAAAGAATGCAAAGCCTTAACATAAGAAAGTGCAACTGAAATGCCCAAGTGATATGTGACCAGTTTTCTTTGGACCGATGGAACACAAGAATATGTGCTGATTTGAAAAAGCTTAATGATGCAGTTGCACATGAAAGGCTCACTTACCTACAATAGAGTACATAGCATCTAAACTAGACAATGCTCAAGTGTTTACCACACTAGATGCTTTCAGTGCGTTCTGGCAAATATCCTTAGAAAAAGTTGGCCAAAGCTGACAACCTTTATTACTCCATTGTGAAGGCTAGGTTTCAAAAGGTTGCTACTTGTTAAAACCTGAATACACAAAATCTTTAGTGTAAGACTACTGATTTGCTCAACAGGCTTGGTTGTGGTGTTGCTATGGTTGGCATCCCAGTATTTGTTCTGGATAAAGAAATGCAGGATTCGAGGTTAGAAGCAGTGCCACACTATCAAAAATTGTGGGTAAAAGGTAAACAAACAAATGTTTCAAAAAGAATGTACTTTGGTCACAGAGCAACTGCTAATAGAATCACACCAGATGCAGGCAAAGTCTGAGCAAAAAGTCAAGTTGCAAAATCCGTCTTGTGTAACTGAGTTAAGGCAAGCCCTAGGCATGACTAAATACCTGTGCAAGCCCGTGCCAGAGCTCTCAACTGTGCTACATCCAATAACCCACCTAGTAAAGGAAGACATACTCTAATCTTTGGGAAATGTTCAAAGCCCAAGTTTTCAGCAGAATAAAAGAAATGCCAGCAACTCCACTACTAGCATATTATGATGTCATTAAAGCAACAGTGAGTGCAGATGCTAGTATCTATGGTCTAGGTGCAGCACTACACCAAACGGATGAATAGTGTTACGTCCTGTTGCCTTTCTCCAGAATACTAACTAATGTTGAACACAGATATTTGCAGATGGAAAAGAGTGATTTACAATTGTGTGGGCATGTGAAACATTTTCAAAATACTTATTAGGGTTTGAAAGCTTCCATCTCCAGATTGACCACAAAAGAAGAAGTTATTTACTCACCATAACGTTCCATCTGAGTAGGTATACTTCATTTGTCAGCAACCTTTGGGAATCGGATCCGAGCCGGCAGTTTTCAACAGCTTTAGATCCGAGCTCCAAGCTCCTCCCCCTACCCATAATCCCCTGCCAACCCTGACTGACCTCAGATCAAGTTTGCCCAACAGCAGAAAACTGCTAGCAATGACTAATCCCAAGATAAATGGGTAAAACCCATGGACCTGAGTATGAGAACATTTGCAAGTGAGGGGGCAGGAGGGAGGGACAGTTGCTAACAAATAAAGTTTACCTACTCAGATGGAATGTTATGGTGAGTACATAACTTCTTAATCTGAAGTAGTTAACTTCATTTGTGCAGCAACCTTTGGGACAGAGTCCCCAGCTACCTGAACCCTGGGCAGCCTTTATGGAAGGATGTTCCGGAGCACTGCAGAGCCAAAGGATGCTCTCCCTCTGGAGATAATGTCCAATTTGTAGTGACTGATAAAAGTATGAGATGAAGCCCAAGTGGCTGCCAAGCAAATATCATCCAAAGAAACTCTAGCTCTGAAAGCCGCAGAGGTACACCTAGATCGAGTAGAGTGGGCATGGACTTCTTGAGGTGCGGGCCTGCCCGAACTGTCGTATGCTAAAAGGATGCACTGTGAAATCCATCTAGAGAGTGTGACTTTTGATACAGGTTTACCCAAGTTAAATTTGGCAAAGGAGACGAACAACTGGTCGGATTTCCTATGACCAGATGTCCTGTGGATGTAGAAGTGAAGTTGTCTATGCACATCCAATGAATGTAATTTGTATTCCCCTTTGTTATGGTAGTTAGGAAAAAAGACCGGCAAGTTGATGGACTGGTTAATATTTGACTCAGAGGCAACCTTGGGAAGAAAGGAGGAATTGTTCCCGAGGTAAACTCTATCCTTGTGAAAGGTCAAGTAAGGGGGTTTTACACATAGGGCCTGTAGTTCAGAGACCTTTCGAGCAGAGGTGATAGCGACAAGAAAGGCCGTTTTCCATGATAAGAATTTAAGATCTATGGAGGCTGCAGGCTCAAAAGGGGGAGCTGTCAAGACCTGAAGCACCAACGTTAAATCCCAAGGAGGGACCACCTCCTTCACTGGGGGTCTGAGCAAAAAGGTGCCCTTCAAAAAGGTCTTACACAATTTCGTGGTGATCAAAGGGCCCAATTCATTTCCAGCGTGATAATGAGAGATAGCTGCTAGTTGGACCTAGACTGTGGAGGAACTAGCTCCTTGATGAAACAGTCCTGACAGAACATCTAATACAGTGGGCAGAGGAGCTGTAAAAGGATCCAAATTTTTGCGTTCCGCCCAAATGGAGAAACGTTTCCATTTGCTGCTATAGATCTTTCTAGTAGAAGGCTAGTGCGCAGCTACTAGAATGGTTTTAACTGGGGAAGAGATACCGGGAGTCCTAGCTATGAGTGGAACTGGAGCAGCTAAGCTGTGAGCTTGAGGTTGTCCAGGTTCGGGACTGTGAGATCTAGGGGGTGGGATTATTAGATCCGGACGGGGATCCAGAATCCAAGGAGGATTCACGAGATGAGACCAAAGGTAAGGGAACCAAGTTTGACAAGGCCAAAACGGGGCAATGAGGATTATCCTGCTCCCCAAAAGACTGGCTTTCTGAAGAAACTTCAGCATTAGAGGAAGAGGAGGGTAAGCATAAAGAAGACCGGGAGGCCAAGCATGCACCAGAGCATCTCTCGGGGGGTCCCTGGAGAGGGAAATGAGAGCAAAGTAGTCGTAACATTTTGTGTTCGAGGGAGAGGCAAAGAGATCGCAACAGGGTTGACCCCATTTGGTGAAGATCCGATTCGCTATCTCGGGATTCAGAGACCACTCGTATGGTAACAGGATGGTGCGACAGTTTGTCCGCTAGGATGTTGGACCGTCCCGGAATGTGCGTTGCTATGAGAAAGCGGTTGGTGGAGACAGCCCATTCCCACACTCTCATGGCCTCTCGACAGAGTGGGTAAGACCTGGTTCCCCCTTGTTTGTTGATGTACCACAGACATGTTGTCCGTCTGAATCGCAATCGTTCCTATGGGAAGAAGGTCCTGAAGTGCTTGCAACGCTAACAGCACTGCCCTCATCTCTAGGAAGTTGATATGCAGTGAGGTCTCCATGAGGTCCCACGTGCCTTGGACTGTCCTGCCCAAATAATGCCCCCCCCCACCCTAGGCGGGAGGCGTTCATGGTCACCGTGGCTACAGGAGGGGTCATAGAAAAGGGGCGTCCTTGCTGAAGGTCTGGAGATTGGAGTCACCATAGGAGGGCCCTCTTGCAGGCCCTGCTGAGGGGGATAGGATGGCTCAGAGGGTAGTGAAGAAGGGACCACTGGACCTGGAGGGTCCATTGTAAGACCCTCATGTTCAAACGTGCCATTGGCAATAGGTTGATCGCTGCCGTCATCGAGCCAAGAGCCCTCAGGACCAATTCCGCCGGGGGAGCTGGAGATTGTAGAATGGCCTGCACATGTAGCCTCAGGGATAGTAGCCGGTCTGTGGTCAAGAAAGCTAGGAGCTTGTTTGTGTCCAATCTGGCCCCTATGAAGTCTATCGGAGTAAGAGACGACTTCTCTATGCTGATAGTGATCCCCAGCCGGGGAGCTAGACGGAGAAAGTAGTTTCTGGCTGAATAGAGTAGATGCCTTGTCTGGGCGGACAGGAGCCAGTCGTCCAGGTAGGGAAAGACCTGAATTCCCTGGAGCCTCAGGTGGGCCGCTATCACTGCTAACACTTTGGTGAACACCCTGGGGGCTGTGGTGAGACCAAAGGGGAGGACCCTGAATTGGTAATGACTGGCTCCTAGCCAGAAGTGGAGGAACCTCCTGGATCGCCTGTCCATCAGAATGTGGTAGTACGCATCCTTGAGGTCTATAAAGCACATCCAATCGTTCTCCCGTAAGAGGGGGAGAATGGATTGAAGAGTGATCATGCGGAACTTCTCTTTGGTTACTGACAGATTTAGGGAAGAAAGGTCGAGGATTGGTCTCAAGTCCCCCGTCTTTTTTGGCACCAAGAAGAACCTGGAGTAAAACCCGGACTGCAACTGGTCTGGGGGGACGTGTTAGATGGCTCTTTTTCCCAGCAAATGTTGGATTTCCATTGCTGCGGCCTCCCTCTGATCGGGTGGGACATCGGGGAGGTATCTGGGGCTGCGTGGGTAACGAGATAAGGGAATCTGATATCCTCTGGATATGATGCGGTCTGTCGTGATGGACTCCCAAGCTGCTGGGTGCTTCGAGGAAATGCCCCCCGACTGCCTCCAGAGTGGAGCAGTCGGGCAACCCCTCAGGGGTGTTGCATGGGTTGGTCCGAGAAGGGTTCTCTGGATCCAAAGTTCCGTGGGCCCCCTCTGCCTCTAGGGCAGTGTCCACCCTGCCCTCCTCTGCCGCGGAAGGGCTGGGAGTCCGGAGCAGAACGGGACTGTTGCGACTTCCGGAACCACATCTTCTTCTGTCCCTTTTGGTTCTTAGAAAAGGACCTCTGGGGAGCAGAGAAGCAGACTCCGATGGCAGACGTCTTCCCATCCTTTTCGCTCTGGACCAAGGTATCTCACACGGTTTTGCCAAAAAGGGCAGAACCATCAAAAGGGGCATTAGCGAACGACGCCTTGAAGGGTTCCACAAAATCACAGTGTCGGAGCCAGGCCTGACGTCTCATAACGAGGCCCCGCTCCGCCGGCTCTAGCGGCTCCTTCCGTGGCATGAGACAGAAGCCGCATAGAGGTGTTAGATATGGATCGTAGAGTGGCCATCCGGGTGGAGTGCAATTGTTTGTCCTCCACCGACATGGACTCGGGGGGGGGGGGGGTGATGCAGCGTACTCTTTAATAAGGTCCCGCTGCAGTCGGAGCACGTGTGCTATGTAGTTCAGTGACCTCACCGAGAAGGTCGCTGAACTAAACACCTGCATCCCTAGGCGGTCAATCAACCAAGACTCCTTGCTCGGGGGATGAACCGAGGGACTCTCCTGAGCAAGTTCCCTCTTGGTGGCCGCCACCACCAACATGGCATCTACAGGGGGACCCTTACTCCAGTGTGACATGTCAGGGGGTGGGCTAAGGATCTTGTCTGGGCGCCTGGGGAATGGCTCCACAGTGTCTGGCTCCTTCCACGCCCTGGTAGTGATCAAATCTACCAGGGGGTCGGGCCGGAGGGGACACCCAAGAGGTAGACGGGCCTGCTTCAAACGCCTCCAGGAACACAGATTCATCCGAGGTAGGCTTTGGGGCAGACCCCCCCCCTTTATTCTGAGCATCTCCATGATGTCACCAAATGAGACATCTTCGGGGGGTGATCTTGGGGAGCCTTCCCATTCCTCCAAATCCGTGTCCTCAGTCAAGGACTCGGGGGAGTCCAGGTGCCTCCTCTTGCACCTTCGCTTGTGAGGGACCTCCTCGGGTGGGCTGTCCGAGGAGGTCTCACCAGCAACGTCTTGTTCCACTGGAACTACCTGGGACGTCAAAGCAGGCTGTCCCTGGGGCCGGGTGATGGAAGCCGGGCCCAACTGAGAAGGAGTGCAGGGTGGAGCCGTGGCAAGGGTCGGGGGCCTGGAATCCCTCGACAGAACCCTCTCCACCACGTTGAATGCCGAGGGAGAGCTGCTCTCTCTGGGATCCGAAAGCAGACTCTCCCTCGGATCAGAGGGATGGATCGGGGCCAGCGCCGAAGCGATCGGATCCGACGGACCAGCATGCTCCGACCCGGACGGAGCCTAAGGAATACCGATACCGCCGGATCCGAAGCTCAGCCCTCGGCTCCGAAAGCTCGTATCTGAAGAAAATGGACCCGACAGACTCGAGGGAAGTGTCGGTGCCGAAGTACCAGAGACCATCGGCGCCGGCTCCAAGGCTGCCCGGCTCCGAGGACTCCGAACCCGGGAAAAGTACAGTTTTGTACCTACCATAAATGTAGATGTTCGAAGATCCACATTGCTGCAGTCCTAACACTTGGGTAGTCCGCTGTCCCTCGGTCGGCCCGAATATCAGAGTATAAGGCTGACGTCGGTCAAGGCGCATTTGACTGACATCAGAACGTCAGGGTACAAATGCGCATGACCGACGTCATATCCTCAGTCTTTCCTTGCCCCAGATGTCAGAAGACCCTAAAAAGAAAGGTCAAAACCCATAGACAACAACTAAACAACCAACCAGCCTAACACCAAAAATATGTACAATATATACAGTATACACAATATACCTCAGATGGATAACCCAACCCACACAACCACCTCAAACTACAGAGGGGAAGGAGGGAGGGTAAATTGGACTGCAGCAATGTGGATCTTCGAACATCTACATTTATGGTAGGTACAAAACTGTACTATGTTCTTCATCTCACATTGCTGCAGTCCTAACACTTGGGTAGAATCCCAAAGCAGAGGTAAGGGAGGATGGCTAAACTATAATGAAGCAGGAGCTGCCAAAATGCCTTGCAAAACAGCAGTGGCAAAACCAGCCCTGGATTTAGAGTACAGTGGAAGGTGGTAATGCCTAGAGAAAGTATGCACTGAACTCCAAGTAGCTGCCTCCAAAATATCCTTAGTTGCCACCCCTCAAAAGCTGTTGAAGTGGCAGTAGCCCTAGTGGAATGAGGCCTAATCCCAGCTGGAATCTCTTTGCCATGATGGGAATAACAGAAAGCAATGCAAAACCCAATCCACTTAGAAATAGTTTGTTTTGACACGGGCTTGCCCTGAGAACACAAAGCAAAAGAAACTAATAACTGCTGAGATTGCCTGAACCCTTTAGTTCTGTCCAAATAATATCGCAACTGCCTGTGTACATCTAAAGTGTGCAAAATCTTTTCCCCTTTATTTTGGGGATTTGCATAAAAAGTAGGCAAATGAATAGTTTGGTTTAAAGCCACACTAGAAACCACTTTAGGCATAAAGGAAGGATTAGTACGTAAAGGTACCCTATCCTTATGGAAAATTAAGAAAGGCTCAACTGCCATAAGGGCCTGCAATTCAGAAACCCTTCTTGCAGAGGTAATGGCCAACAAAAAGCAGTCTTCCATGACAAATATTTCAACTCAGCAGTAGCTGCAGGCTCAAAAGGTTGTAGAGTGAGTTTCTCCAACACAAAATTGAGATCCCAAGCAGGAGTAGGAGCCCTTCGGGGGTCTTATATTCTTTGCCCCTCTAAGAAATTGCTTGAACAAAGGATGAGAAAACAATGGTGGGTCACAGTCGAGTGGGCTGAAATTGCTGCAGCATGAATCTTAATAGAAGAGAAGGACAAACCTTTGTCCAATAACTCAGTAAGATATTGAAGAGCCACACTTAAATCAGGCTCAGAAACATCCAAATCCTTAGCTGCACTCCAAAACAAAATCTCTTCCATTTATCTGCGTACACTTTCCTTGTACTAGGCCTTCTAGCTTCCAAAATCACATTCAAAACTTGTTGTGGAAGTTGAGACCCTCTATGGTTTAAAACAGAATATGCCAGGCTGTTAGGTGAAGAGAGTGAAGTTTGACATTGAGCAAATGACTGTCCTCCTGGGACAACAGATGTGGAATCAAAGGCAAAGGCCATGGAGGCTTCCATACTAGACTTCTCAGTAATGGGTACCAGTGCTGTCGAGGCCAATCTGGAGCTATCAAAATCATCCTTGGCTTGTCCTGTCTGACCTTCAGAAGTACCTTTGTGAGGAGAAGCAGAGGTGGAAAGGCATACACATGAAGATTTTTCCAACTGAAAGAAAGAGCATCCACTTTCCAAGCTGTGGGATGAAAACTCTTCGTGCAAAACTTTGGCAGCTGGTGGTTTAGTGGAGAAGCGAACAGATCTATGTCTGGAGTTCCCCAGGACACTGTCAATTTCTGAAATACATGAAGATCCAGTTTCCACTCGTGGGGATCCATGATTTGTCTGCTTAACACATCTGCTAAGGAGTTCTGTGCTCCCGGCAGAAACCTTGCCTGAAGACTTAGTTGTAAACTGAGAGCAGTCTCCCATAAAATCATTGCTTGCCTGCATAGAGGATAAGAATGTGTTCCCCTTGCTTGTTGATGTACCACATGACAGTTGTGTTGTCTGTTAGAATCAACACCTGCCCTGGAAGAAGTAAATCCTTGAAAGCTATTAATGCAAACTGGACTGCTAACATCTCCTTCAAGTTGATATGTAGATGCTGTAGTCTGACAGGCCACTTGTCTTGTATCCACTTTCCGTTTAGATGAGCTCCCCAAGCTTTGTCTGAGGCATCTGTCGTTAAAATTTGACTCGCCTCTGGCGGGTCACAGAGAGTCCCTTGTTTAGGTGACATTCCTGAGCCCACCACAAAAATTCCTTTTGAATGCAAGGTATTATTTGAATGACAGTGTCCAGATCCTGGCAGTGCTGTGTCCATACATTTTGAGATACCATTGCAACTTCCTCATATGCAGTTTGGCATTGGGAAGCACCAGAATACAAGATGCCATGAACCCTAAGGCTTGAAGGACTGTCCTTGCAGTCAGCCCGGACTGAAGAGATAGATGATGGAAGTAAAGGGAAAGATTCTTTTGTTTGTCCGCGGTTAGAAAGGCCATCTGGGATGCTGTATTCAGTCTTACACCCAGAAAGCACATGTCTTGAGAGGGTACTAGACTGGACTTTATTTCGTTCACAGAATACCCCAGGCATCTTAGCACTGCTATCACATATTCCAAATGACGAAGAAGCTCGTCCCTTCCTTGAGCCAGAATCAGGCAATCGTCCAAATAAGGATAGATTTGTATCCCTTTTAGCCTGAAGAAAGCTATCACTGGAGCCAGAACTTTCGTAAATACTCTGGGCAGTAGATAAGCCAAAGGGCAATGCAGAGAACTGATAGTGAGAAGTCCCAGTCCGAAAACGCAGATACTTCCTGCAACTTAGCCTGATAGGAACATGAAGGTAAGCTTCCTTGAGATCCAAAGTTACCATCCAGTGATCCTTGCCCAGCAGAGGTAAAAGCTGTTGTAACGTCAACATTTTGAACTTGGGAATGTCCAGATAAGTGTTGAGGATAGATAAATCCAAAATTGGTCTCCACGTGTTCCCCTTTTTTGGTACAAGGAACAGGCGAGAATAAAATCCTAGGCCCCTTTCTGGCATAGGAACCGGCTGTATGGCCCCTATTTGGAGTAACAGAGAAATTTGCTTGTGAGCCTCTATTCTTTGTTGAGGAGGAATGTCTGGCATGCCTTTGAAAGGAGGCAAGGTATGGAAATAAAACCTGTAACCGTGATGTATGATATCCAATACCCATCTGTCTTGGGTAACCAAACTCTAATTTTCTTTGAAAAGTGCCAACCTTCCTCCCAAAGGTGCTGCCAGGCGAGAAGGTACTGGCAGCTGAAAAGGTAGGTCATTGGGTCTGTTTACGAAAGGACTGACCCCTGCCCTCACCCGAAGACTGTGCAGGAGAACTCCCTGTTCTAGGCCTGAAAGAGCCCTGACCTTTGCCCCTGCCACGTCTAGATCTACCCCTAGACTGGGAATCATAAGAAGGAAACGTCCACCCCTTAGTAGGCCAATTTCTACTAAACTTTGGAGGCTGAACCTGCAAAAAATCTTTAACAGTCTGCATAGACTTAGCCTTGTCTTCCATTTTCTTTAAAACTGCCTCAACAGGAGAACCAAACAAGACATCAGATTGCAAAGGGGCATCCAAAATCCTAGTTTTAACATGGTCAGATAAATTTTGATCCCTCAGCCAGGCATGCCTGCGAAGAACTGACCCAGTGGCAGCCACCCTAGACGAGGCCTGTACAGCATCAAAACCACATTGCAAAGAATGCTTACCCACCTGTTCAGAAACATGCACTAAATCTTGTAACTCTTTACAATCAATACCTTCCGCCAGAGCATCAACCTTAGATTTCAACTGTGAAAGGAGATAATTTTGATATTTCAACATGTGAAACTGGCAATTCAAAGCTCTCATGGCTAGAGTGGAAGAAGTATAAACTTTCTTTCCCCATCTATCCAAGGCCCTGGCCTCTTTATCTGCAGGAACCGGATTCTTGACAACAGAAGCCTTAACACCTTAGGCCCCTGGCTAACAGTTTCTGGGTCTGCCCTAGGACTCTTAAAAGATACTTATGAGCTTCAGGCACCCTGTAATACCTATCTGGTTTAACAGGAGCAGGAGGCAAAGAATCAGGATTAAGAGAAGCCTCTGCAAACACATCTTCCACCACATTCAGAACAGGAGGTATAGCCAAAGGCCTATGCTGGGGTAAAACAAAATTCCCTAAGCCTTTTCCTGGAATCAGAGAAGTCCTGACCCTCCCATTTAAAATGCTCTCTCATGGAGTGAAGGGTCTCTGAAAAGAAAAATCCTCAGGAGGAGAAGCAGAAGGAGTAGAATCATCCACATCAGAATCAGAATAATGAGAATACTCCTGCAAGTCTTCAGCCAAGACTCAGACACATCCGAAGCCTGCTCATAATCCCCAACACTGGTTCCATCCTAGGCCTCTTATCAGGAGGGGGCATAGAGCCTCTAATTAAAGTAATTAAATCTTCTGCCATTTTAAGCATGTGCTTCTTGGGCACAGAACCTGAAGAACTAGGAGTGACACCCACAGAAGTTAAACTAGACCTGCCTCTAGGAGAAGCCTTGGAAGCAGAAAGAGAGGGCCTAGACACCTTAGGAAGGGAGGGGAGTACAGTTATCTGAGAAGCCCCTACAGCCTGACCTGCCTCCTGGGAGGCCACACCCTGTAAAATCAAAGTTTCTCCCTGGGACTCCAGAGAGGCCTCCGGAACCACCGGTTCCACTGACGCTCTAAAGAACCGGCGTCCGCTTCGACTCCTCTAACCTAGGTTTAACTGCCTTGTCCTTGCGCTTCTTTGAGGAAGCGCCGGAGCATCCGACGGCATATTGTAATTGCACCGCTTCCCAAAGACCAACCTGGCACAATCCAACCTTCGCTTTATAGTGCGTTTATTGAACCCAGCACAAAAGCGACACCCAACAACGTCGTGCTCAGGTCCCAAACAAGGTATACACAAATTATGGTAATCCCTATGCGGTATCTGTTTCCCACAAGAAATACAGTTATTCACTTTTTCTGACATCCGGTAAACCACTGAGGCAAGAAAAAAACAAAATATTCCCCAACGGGGTACTTAACCAACTCTGACTTCGGTCTGAAACTCCGAATTCGAAAATTTCAGAACGCCGAACGGCACTTGCAACACTGCTTCTGCATCGGACCATGCGGCAAAAAAGACTGAGGATATGACGTCGGTCATGCGCATTTGTACCCTGACGTTCTGATGTCAGTCAAATGCGCCTTGACCGACGTCAGCCTTATACTCTGATATTCGGGCCGACCGAGGGACAGCGGACTACCCAAGTGTTAGGACTGCAGCAATGTGAGATGAAGAACATCGGGACGGAGAAGGAGCTATCGGGGCAAGGAAGTTGGGCCTGGATGAATCTTCTCATCATCCAGTCCAAATCTTCATCTGCGAGACTTCTTGTGGATCTCGATGAGGCCACCGAGGCGGGGCGGGAGTGTCACCTCGATGGAGATCGGATCTCCTCCTCCTCAGGACCCGGTGAAAAGCACGGGACCAGATCAGAGGAGGAGAACCAGAAGACCTGGAGGGAGAAGACTGCTTAGCCGGGGAGGCCGAAGCGGAGGCCTCGGCCCGCCGTTTGTGGTGCTTCTCCCTCTTCCTTTCTTTCCTAGCCTCCCTCTCCTCCGAGCCTAAGGCGGGAGGTTGAGTCCCGGCCGGGGGGAGGGAAGCAGGAGTGGCAGCCGCTGCAGGAGTCACGGAAGGACCAGAGGTAGAAGCCGAATCCAGAGGCAGAAGACCCGCCAGAATCAGCTTAGACCTCCGGTCCTGAAGTGCCCTGGGGTTGAACGCTGCACAAATGGTACAACCAGAGGACAGGTGTTCAACCCCAAGGCACAATACACACAGAGTGTGGCCATCCGCTGGGGACAGCTTATAGCCACATTCGGTGCACTTAGAGAACATTAACTTTGGGGCCTCAGACATACTGAGAAAGTAACCCACACACACAACACTGACAGAACCACGAAGGTAGGGGAAGGATAGCTATTAAGGTAAACTAAGAGAGTAGACTATAAGGGGGTTAAACACACTCACACCAAAATTTAAAGAAAAAGATTTAAAAAAAGTAAAAAATTTTCTCACGAAGAGACGAGAACACCAGGAGACTCAGGATCAAGCTGCTGAACGAAAACGTGGCAAACTAGATCTGAGGTCAGTCAGGGTTGGCAGGGGATTATGGGTAGGGGGAGGAGCTTGGCTCAGATCTAAAGCTGTTGAAAACTGCTGGCTCGGATCCGAGGTCGGATCCGATTCCCAAAGGTTGCTGCACATATGAAGTTAACTACTTCAGATGAACAGTTGTGTACACTTACCATAAATGTAGATGTTAAAGTGTATTCACTGTTGCAGTCATCACTTTTGGGTTATCTGCTTACAGTAGCTCTCAGTCGGCCTGATTAACAAAGTCTTGGGTCTTGTGTCGATTGCTGTCCCTTCTTCCATGACATCAGGTCGTCAGTGGTATAAAACATGCAGCCGATCCCGTTACATCAGTTTTTCTTGCCCCAGATGTCAGGTGCCCCCTAAATGGGAAGCAATTAAATCTATAAATATACAAGGTTATACCTCCAACAAAAAAGCAAATACACAAACAAGCTTTTGAAGATAGCAAAGGAAAGTAGAGGTATATCCAAAAAAAAGGGGGGGGCTGGAGGGAGAGTAACCAGGACTGCAAAAGTGAATACAATTTAACATCTACATTTACGGTAAGTGTACACAACTGTACTATGTTCTTCATGTTTCACTGTTACAGTCATCACTTTTGGGTAGATTCCCAAAGCTGAGGATGGGAGGAGGAATTTAAATAGAATTAGGACCAGCTAAAAGGCCCTGCAAGACTGCAGTGGCAAAGCCAGCTCTGGATTTAGAGAAAATTGGCAGATGGTAATGCTTGGTGAAAGTATGAACAGAACTCCAGGTAGCAGCTTCTAGGATGTCCCTGGTAGGGATGCCTCTGAGAAAGGCTGTGGAGGTAGATGCAGCCCTGGTAGAGTGGGGTCTGATCCCCTATGGGATAGGTTTACCATGGTGTTTGTAGCAGAAATTAATGCAATGGCCTATCCATTTGGAAATTGTTTGCTTTGAAATAGCCTTCCCCTCTACCCCTGCAGCAAATGCCACCAGCAGTTGATCAGATTTCCTTTGAGGTTTAGTTGTGTCCAAGTAGAATCTAAGTTGTCTGTGCACATCTAAGGAGTGCAGAATCCGTTCCCAGTTGTTCTGTGGATTAGGAAAGAAGGTTGGCAAATGTATGGACTGATTAACGGCCACACTGGATATCATTTTGGACATGAAGGAGGGATTGGTCCTCAGGGACACCCTGTCTGCATGAAAGATGATGAAAGGCTCCACTGTCATGAGGGCCTGTAATTCAGATATCCTTCTTGCTGAAGTGATTGCTAAACGTAAAGCTGTTTTCCAAGAAAGGAAGTTTAAGTCTGAAGTGGCAGCTGGCTCGAAAGGAAGGAAGGGTGAGGTTTTCCAATACAAAGTTGAGGTCCCAGGCTGGAGTTGGAGCTCTCCTGGGTGGTTGTAGATTTTTGGCCCCTCTGAGGAACTGCTGAAGTAGTGGATGAGAGAAGAGGGGTGGTTATGTGTTATAATGAGTTGAGATGGCTGAGGCGTGAGTTTTGATAGAGGAAAAGGACAGGCCCTTATGAAGCATCTCAGTTAGGTATTGTAAAATCTGAGGTAAATTGGGCACTGTTGTGCTCATCCCCTTGAGCTTTGTTCCAGGCACAGAATCTTTTCCATTTTTCAGCGCAAGACTTTCTGGTACTAGTCCTCCTTGCCTCTAAAATGATATCCATCACTGGTTTACTGAGGGATGGTAAAGGAGAAATTATGTAATAAGCCAGGCTGCTAGATTCAGTGTTTGACGTTGAGGGTGCAGAATTTGGTTCTCCTGCTGAGACATTAGAGTAGGAGTCTGAGGCAGGGGTCATGGGGCCCACAGTGACACACTGCACAAGAGGGGGTACCACCAGTGTTGGCATGGCCAGTCTGGTGCAATCAAAATTGTCCTTGGTTTGTCTGGTTTGATCTTTAGTAGTACTTCGGAGAGCAGAGGCAGAGGAGGAAAGGCATAAACTGATAGGTTTTTCCAGCTGAAGGACAGAGCATCCACTTTCCAAGCTTGTTTGTGGGGAGTCCTTGTGCAGAATTTGTCCAACTGATAGTTTTGGGGGGAGGCAAACAGGTCTATATCTGAGCTCCCCCATTTGCTTGTCAACATGTTGAAAATCCTTGGTTCTAGTTTCCACTCATGTGGGTCCATAAGGTTTCTGCTTAGTTCATCTGCCAGTGTATTTAGTTTACCTGGCAGGAACTGAGCTTGTAAATGTACTTGATAGCTCAGGGCTGTGTTCCACAATGCCGTGGCTAGTCTGCAGAGGGGGTAAGAATGTGTACCCCCTGCTTGTTTATGTACCACATAACAGTGGTGTTGTCCTTCTTTATCAGTAATTGTCCTGGAAGAATGTGGTCCTTGAAGGCTGTCAGAGCATTCTGCACAGCTAACATTTCTTTTTGATTGATATGCAGGTGCATTTGACTTGGGTTCCATTTGCCCTGAATACACTTACCTGCCAGGTGGGCCCCCCATGCATAGTCTGATGCATCTGTTGTTAAGGTTTGGACGGCAGGGGGTAGTGTGAATGGTAGTCCCTTGTTTTGGTGGCAGGCCTCTGCCCACCAAAGGAACTCTAGCCATAGGCAAGGTATGATAGGAATCATTGCTTCTAGATCCTGTGAATGTTGACACCATAGGCTTTTGAGATACCACTGCAGTTTCCTCATATGCAGCCTTGCATATGGAATTAGAAGAATGCAGGAGGCCATGAACCCCAAGGCTTGCAGTATTTGCCTTGCAGATGGCTGGGTTTTTGTGGCCAGTTGTTTGAAGTAGGTTGTCAAATGAATCCGTTTCTCTGGCGTGAGGAAAGCCATCTGGGAAGTTGTATTCAAGCTTGCTCCTAGGAATATAATTTGTTGACAGTGTACCAGGTGTGATTTATTTTCGTTTATGGTGTACCCCACACAAGTCAGTACCCTTTGAACAAAGGCCAGATGATTCAAAAGTATGTCCTGGCTTTCTGCCTGAATTAGACAATCATCCAGATATGGGTATATTTGAATATTTCTTTGCCTGCAGAATGCAATGACTGGAGCTAGGCACTTTGTGAATACCCTGGGCACAGTAGATAAGCCAAAGGGCAGTGCAGAGAACTGATAGTGCATGTAGCGTGCTTTGAAGCGTAGGTATCTTCCGCAAGACTCCCTGATAGGGATGTGCAGGAATGCTTCTTTTAAATCGAGTGTTGCCAACCATGCATCTTTGCCTAGCATAGGAAGCAGCTGGTGAAGAATCAGCATCTTGAATTTTTGAATCACCAGAAAAGTATTTAGAGTAGAAAGATCCAGGATAGGACGCCATGTATTGCCTTTTCTGGGTACCAGGAAAAGTCTCGAATAGAAACCTTGTCCCTTTTGGTCTTCTGGTACCAACTGAATAGCCCCCATGCTTGAGAGAGAGAGTGTACTTGCTTTTGGGCCTCTGCCCACTGATTTGGGGGTAGATGTGGCCACCTGCTTGGTGTTAGTAAGGTGTGGAAGTGAAATCTGTATCCTTGATACACTATTTAAAACCCATTTGTCCTGGGTAATGAGTTCCCAGTTTTTGGCCTGCAGACCAGTCTTTCCACCTAAAGGAGCATTCAGTTGGGAAGTGCTTGGAAGTTTTAGAAGCAAGTCATTGAGACTGTTTTCCATGGGGGGGAGTCTTACTACTCCCTGATTTGGGTACAGAAACCCCCCACGGCTTGGTCGTGTGTGTCCCCTGGGACTAAAACCTGGGGTTTCTGCTATGTCTGGGTTTGGCTTGAGAAGACCTTGAAGAGGCTGGAAAGGACCTAGTCTTAGAGGGCCAGTGCCTACTAAATCTAGAAGGCTGAACTTGTAAGAAATCTTTAACAATTTGCATAGATTTAGCTTTATCTTCCATCTTTTTAAGAACTTCCTCAGCCTTGTTGCCAAACAGGTGGTCCTGATTTAAGGGAGCATCCAGCAATTTAGCTTTAACATGATCAGGTAAAGATTGCTCCTTAAGCCAAGTGTGCCTTCTGAGCCCAGAACCAGTAACAGCAGCCCTGTAAGAGGCCTCTAAAGAATCAAATCCACATTGCAAAGTATGTTTTCCAACCTGTTCAGCAGAATGCATTAAATCCTGTAATTCTTTATTTTCCGCACAGTCATGGAATCAACATCATTTTCTGTTTAAGCAATCCAACAACATGTTGTTGATACTTTAACATATGAAACTGGCAGTTTAAAGCCCTAATGGCCAAGGTTGCAGAAGTGTACACCTTCTTACCCAATCTATCCAGCGCCCTGGAGTCTCTATCAGAAGGGGTAGTATTTTTAGCAGTAGAAGCCTTAATGCCCTTGGGTCCCTGTGAAATGGTCTCTGGATTCGCAATAGGATTTTTAAAAAGGAGCTTGTGTGAATCAGGAACCTTGTAATATCGGTCAGGTTTTCTGGGAGCAGGAGGCAAAGAATCAGGGGCCAAACTAAATTCCGAAAAAGCATAATCAACAATGTCGTGTACAGGAGGAATAGCTAAAGGCCTATTGCTGAGGCAGGAGTAAGAAATCCCTAAGCCTCTTTTTTGAATCAGAAAAATCCTGGCTTTCCCAGTGGAAATGCTCCCTTAGTAAGGTTTCACCAAAAGAAAAATCCTCTGGAGGTGAAGTAGAGGGAATAGAGTCCTCTGCATCAGAATCCTCACAAGTAGATAAGGGCAAATCCAGATCATCAGAAGAATCAGAAAAATCAGAATCCAAATCAGAAGATTCATAAACAACTTCAATCCTAGGTCTCTTAGAAGGGGGAGGTTGGCTTCCCCTGATTAAAGTTATAAGATCTTCAGCCATTCTTATCATTTGTTTTTTAAGGCATAGAGGCCTGAGCATGCGGCCTGGGCATCGTTTTTTTAGGCATGGTTCGAGATTTAGGCCTAAAAGAAGAAGGAGGCGTCGGTTTAATATGCAAGTCCATAGGCCTGAATACACCCTCAGAAGCCAGTGCCTGCACAGCGGCTCTGGACCCATCCAAGGTAGAGACATTCGCAGGTTCCATAGTTGAAGAATCTCGTGGCATACCGGACTCTGAATGGATCTCAGTAGAGGCCTGCGAATCAGAAGTAGCGGGTATCAGGGGCTGCAAAAGTGCCTCACTGAGTACTGGCGAACTGGCGACTGACTTAGGAAAATGTCAGCAGTTTTGGACCTCGGCGGCCTGTCTCTGTCTTTATCCTTGTGTTTTTTCAGAATCCCGGTAGTCGGATGGCTAACCGACGACATTTCTGGATAATTAAACAGAGAACCAAAATATTTAGAGGCGAAAATATACCTACTGATATACCACTGATTAAATAATGCACAAAGCCGACAGCACGGTACGTTGTGGTCAGGGCCTAGGCAAGGAATACAGTACGAATGAAAATCTTTATGAGGTATTTGCTTTCCACAAGTAATGCAATTATTAACTTTTACTGACATTGGTAAGGAGCAAGAAAAAGTTTCCCCAACAGGGTACTTGGCTTTAGTTGAAGACTTTGGTTCTGAAACTCGAAAACTAAAATTTCAGGAGTCGGCCGACCGGCACTTGCGAACTGCTTCTGCTTTGGGCACCACATGGCAAGAAAGACTGATGCAATGGCGTCGGCTGCGTGTTTTATACCCCTGATGACCTGACGCAATGGAAGAAGGGACAGCAACCGACACAGGACCCAAGACTTTGTTAGCCGACTGAGGGCTACTGCAAGCAGAAAACCCAAAAGTGATGACTGCAACAGTGAAACACGAACATCAACTGGTTCCACCAATTCTTATGATCTAGACAACGTGCCACCCTGATGCAAAAGACAATTAATTAGACTAGGAAGGTTCAATGCCACAGTAATACATCTACCTGGAAAGTAAATGGTTGCTGCATAAGTATTAACAAGGAAATTCTGTACTTGACCAAACATTATCTGATACTGAAGAAAACATTGCAACTTATGTGCAGAGCATAATGACAACTAAGCCTGTAACTACAACAGACCAGAAATGCTTAAGCAAGCTATCCAAAAACAATTGAGAGTTACAGGCTATTACTCAATATATTCAAGAAGGATGGCCAAATTACTGGATACAAACATTACATCTCATGCATATGTATTATACAGTCAGAACACAACTAACAGAACTTGATGGCTTGTAGCTATATCAAGACAGAATTGTCACAGTCAGCAAAAGTGTGAAGTCTAATAAACAAAGTTCAGAAAGGTCACACAAGAGAGCAGTGCAAACAGCTAAAAAGATACTGAGACAACAAGATACTCAGAGCTTCCATGGCACAGACAGGTACTCCTCAACATACCACAGGAGTCAGCCCTTCACAGCTTATGTGTGAAAGCCAAATAAGTGCAGACATGTCACTGCTATAAATCAAAACCTGAGCCTACAATTATTCCATACAGTTTAATCAAACAACATGACCAATACGATAAAGCTCATGCAAAAAGCTTTATGAAAAAAACCTTCTGTGCATTCACTACCTGTCCTTCCACCATGCCAATCTATCTGTCTAAAGTTAGGGTGCAGGAAAAAACTGCGACACAAGCAGAGCAGAAAACTACTTAACTGAGGTCCAACATGGTGAAAACTGAAGATGATGCCACAGGTAGGCAAAATCAGAGACATTCAAGAAGTTCCTGAAGAACCTTGATATGAAAGCAGTGTTATGCTGCTAACTTGCGAAGTGGGGAATTTATGATTAAAGTGGTCCTGTTAGGGAATGGAATGGGGTCTTAGAGTTAGGGAGTGACTGAGGACTTTAGGTTTAGGAAGCAATCAAGGAGTTTAAGTTTATGGAGCAAAAGGGAAGTTTTAGGGTTAAGAAGTGATCTGAATATTTAGGTTTAGAAAGGGGGAGGGAAATCTTAAGCTACGTGAGCTATCAGGGGTGTTATGATGTTTAGGTAGTGGTAGCAGAATTTTAAGGTTAGGGAGGAATCAGGAAATTCAAGTTTAGAGAACAGGAGGGGAGTTTTAGGGTTCTGGGATTACTATGTAGTGTTGTAGATTAGGGTTGTGGCAGATTTATACAAGTTGGAAGGATCAGGGTAGCTGCTATTTTACACTGCTCAATGTGCTTTAGTAGTTTGCAATAGATTAAGATTCAATGAAAAGTTGAATGTTAGCAGTTTTATTTGTAATGATATAAACAAACTATGAGTAACGGTAAACTGTGTGTTTTCCATCCAGGAAAACCACATGATGTTTCTGATCATGTTAACTGAGTTTTGCTTCCATGGCTGGCCTTAGGTTAAATGGCACCCTAGACAAAAAATGCTCCATGGTGTCCCCCACACACATACGCAAATCATCCAGTGCCCTCACCTAGCTTAGCTGGACTTTTTTTTCTCCCCTTTTCCTCCCTGTTTGTCTTATTCTTCAGTTTTTTACTGCATTTACTCCATGCATTCGACACATTTAAAGTAGACAAAACTGCTCTCTGATAACTGCGTAGAAAACAACTGTATTAAGCTGGGGTTCAGAAGGCCCACAGAAACCATTGGGGGGTTCTAGATGATTCTTCTGAGGTGATTTTGCATTGTGTTCTTTTTAAAACAAACTTTGCATCCAATGATGGACTGAAAAAAATTAAGATCTTGCTCTTCAACTTTGGTTTTCCCTGAATTATTTCAATACAACCTAAGACTAAACTGTAACAACTGGGGTAGAAATAACTCCATTAAGCTGGGGGTCTGGGGGGAGTCACAAGGCCCCAAGGATCCACACAGGGTGCTAAATGCTCTGAGGTGCATTTTACAGTTATTTACAACCACTTTTTCATCCAGTGATGGCCTTAATAAATATCATGACTAAGGTAAAAAGTTCAGTCTTGCACTTCAGCATTGTTTTTCCCTGAATCCTTTCAACGTACCCTAAATGACCAAGATTAACTACACCATAATAGCCAGTCTTCACATCTTCAGTCAGACCACCTTGCAATCCTAATGCAAAAGCTCAAAAAATGGGTTTAAGTGACAACTCTATATCACAATTTAATATTTATAACCCCCCCCCAAAAAAAATCAATTATTGACAAACAACCTAACGCCAGAAATAGGCTCATTCACCAAACCATCTCTCATTATTGTCCATCAATGACATAACTACAGAATTTCCATCAGCAATAACCCTTAATAAAGGTATCTTACTTCACTGTTCCAGCCCTGCCACATTAACCACTGAGAAACAATTAAAAGAAAACTTTAACCGTCTTTGTTAACAGATTTCAGTGAACCATCTCAGACATTAAAAAGGGAGCCTCTGTGCTCTTTGGAACAAAAGAAAAACTTATTTGCAGTAACCCACTCTATCTCTGACCTTGACAAAAGGACAGAACATGCAGAATAAAAACACCTTGATCTCCAGCTTCACTCATACAGAACACAGTACAGACAAAGTTACTAAACTAAAAGTCTGCTACAACATCTCAAATCACCCAACACTGAAATCCCATAATACCCTTGCCAAAATGTTCTTGTCTACAGGCATAAATATGCTCTGCTCTTAAATCTCCTTAAATTTTGTCCAGAATACAGACTCTCGATTTATTAATCTAGCACCCCGAACCAAATGTTACTGTGTTTCACTCCTAAAGGATAACTAGTTTCCTGTTCCAGCTTATGCCATGTTGCTCCGCACTAAACTTGCATTTAAACTCGTACACAATTACTGCCCATCATTTAAAAATAAACTACAAATAACATCATTTCTGTATGACATGAACAGATCTCTCACACGCAAAAAACTCGAGTTCAGCCATACTATCTGTAATAAAAGTTCTTGTAAAGTAGAATACATCAATTAGAACCATCTGCCTTCTGGTATCTGGCACCGAATTGTAGGTTTGATTGTTTGCAAACTTCTTGCTCACCTGAAAGATGTTTATGCCTGTTCTTGCTTAATAAACAAAGGGCCACTAAAATGTTTTCTGTTATCCCAGACATCTCTGTCCAACTTCAGCTCTGGGCAGCTCAAGCAATATTAGGTCTGTTCTCTGTTAAATTGTTACGACATGTAAATATGTACACATGCCAATGAGTGCTGCGAAGAGCATTTTTTGGCTAACATCAAAGATTGAAACGATACTAATTTCCTGAACATTAATCATACTTTTGACTAAGGAATGGGGTCCATTCTCTTCATGGTATTAGAAACCCAAAAGTATTGGAGAAATTAAAAAGAAAGAAATGTATTTCTCGTATTTTGTATCCTCTTTCTCAGTCTCAGCAAATGATGCTGTCAAAGCTGCATATAGTTCTAAATCTTTGTAAATAATCTTTAAACAAATGTAATCTACAGTACAACAGTTATCTTCATTATTTATATTAATTTTTATACCAAATGAGTAAGGAGACGAACAAAGAAATCAAGCCACTGACTGTATGTCACTCTGCAACTGACCCTGGGTCATGAATGAAAAGGGTCACATGACCAAACCTCCCACCGTTCATCAAACATGATAAATAAATAAAACACATTAAGAATAACTTTGCAACTGCAATTTAAAAACATGGCTGATTTTAAAAGAAAACAAAAATCAGCCCCTTTAATAGGCATGCCACACAGAAAATACAGGCCCTGAACAGTGTGTTATGGGTGCATACGTTTATGTGAAAGCATACAGAAAGGATGCAGTGCTGAAAATGCCTTGCCTTAATCAAAGACAATATGCTAAGCTTTAAAGAATATGAAAGCAATAAAAGTTGAACAAATAAACTACTCTGCTTTACAGAATACAAAGGAAACTAATAACTAGAAAACCTGCAGCACAGACAGTATTTACATTAAACTGCTTCATGCTGAGACAACATCAGGTAATCTTACCCACATCAATACACAGTTTTAAAGGGAATAGAACAGAATCACTTGTTCCGTATCTAGTGTTGCTTCCCTGATCACTATACAATGTAATACTCTAAAAATACAGTCCCCTTTTGCTCTTACTGAAGCAGAAGCAACACTTTCAAGACATGTACTTCCTGCTGGCATGACCCCAGCCTCTCAGACGGCTAGGATTTTCCACCCAATTCATCTGTTTTGTGGTAACCTACTAACATTTACAGGGTCAGCCAATGGATACAAGCCACTGAAACCCATTCTACACAGGATTCATGTCTATTGACACACACACACACACACACACACACACACACACACACACACACACACACCTACTGGTAATTTGGACAAAAAGCGATGACCTACTGCATTTCTTTGGAAGGTGTAAAGAAGCCTAAGCACATGTAGAAAAAAACATACAACAGAGGACATGCAGATCCTGCACAGAGCACATCCTGCCAAGAATCAAATTGGAAAACCTTTTGCTGAGAAGCAGCAATGTTACTTCCTGTGTCACTGCCCTAACAGCTACTATCTTCACTACACCAAATGAACATGCCAAAGTCAAACTCAAAAATAGTGGACAAATATCTTAGCTGCCATATTCTACTATCATGGAGTAAACTGTCCCGTGAGATTAGGCATATCGCAACTCATTCTGTGTTCAAGAACACATGGGGGAACTAATGTTAGAACTGTTACTTGTCAAAAACAGCTATTACCTGGACATTTTATGCAATAATTAGCTATTGTTTTATATAGTCTACCACTGTTCCCCTAAATGACTAGCAGCAGCATAATTCACAGGTTCATAGGTAAGTACTACGGTAGCTGTCCTTGTGGGCCATGTTAAACAGAGTTAAGTTCCCTTTCAAAGGTGAGAATCAAACCCTGTACCTTGTGTCTGTGAGGTAAACACCTTAACCATTATGCCAACCCCCAACCTCTAGCACTAGACTATAGCTGTTCTTTCTATGCTGATGTTTTGTATTTTAAACAGATTTTGTGTAGTATAATTTGATAAAGATAAATAATCTAAAGTATAAACTTATATGATGAGTAGTTTGTTGACTAGAAAGTAAAGAGGAGAACCATAAGCTATTGTGAGAACAATCAGATGGCATTTTGCCTATGTCTGTCTATGTTTACCTATATTCTGCCTATACAGATTGCTTTTGATTACTACTAACAGAATTATGAGAAAGCCAAGAGTGATACTAGTGCAGTATGTGACTTGGTATGAGAGAGCAGGTGTTTTGACAGATCTGGTGGCCACGAGAAAATAAAAGGTCTTGTGGAAAGTAGTCAAATGAAAAAACAACCAGCACCAAAGGTATGAATCTGTTCATTGTATTTGTTATCACTGAGTAAGGCAAATTATTGCCAAAACCGGTCTGAATCTTTTGGGTGTAGTGTTTTTGCATTATACCCATATGGTGTTGCTACAATAAAATACTTCTTCATACCTTTGGTGCTGGTCGTTTTTTCATTTGAATGCTGAGTGTTTTGGCCTGTTGCACCTGCCATATGTGAGGAGCATGCTTTGCTTGTAGAAAACAGACCAGAATATGTACATCACGAGTTTTCCAAGACTCCTTTAGTGTAAAAGTCACAATTTACTAAAGTTAGCAGAGGGCATCTTTGAAGAAATATAAAGTGTAAACTGACTTTTTCCAGCAATACTGAAGGTCTCTCTTCTACTGGGGGTGAAGATGTTTATAAATTCACAATCAACTACAAACAGTATTAAGAGTACACAAGAATGGACTTTGATTTTGGAGAACCACAATTCTCTTATTGGACTTGTGGGAAATTCGCAGTTTGGTTCACTAACAGTTGTTGATGAAGATGATTCTCACACTAAAGACGATTTAGGGGGTAATTTATTTTAAATTTTACCTATGGAAATGTTGGTAGGGAAATGGACATTGCCTAAAATATTTTTATAACAAACTTTTATTTGGTGCACCAACAACAAATTCAGCTCCAAAACACTAACAGTTTAGGAACTTCATAACACTTTTCCCACAAATTCTATTCTCATCACTTTAACACAATGTAATTATTCTCTCACTGGATAATGATATTTCCTGCTGCATAGTTTCAAAACATTCCCATTTCAAATTTCCATAGTCCATAACTTCACTCAGACTTCTCCATCTTAGTCCATCAGTCCTCCACAATATCCCATACCTCATTATTAACATAAATGTATACGAACATTTTCAAAATAAACCATTTTACCACAAATAAACCAGCAAAAAACAAATAAAAACTAGGAACAGCATGGTTGAATTTTCTCTTCTCAGTTTACTTATTTCCTCACATCAGAGAAAATGACAATTCTTCACTACCTAATACAATCATCTAATGTACAGTTCCAACATGGATCACGCGTCATCAATCATTACAAAAATAATGCATCATATTTTAGGCAATTTCCTACACATTTTCCAGTGTAAACACCTGGCAACATATTGCTCTTCTTTTTGCCATCTTACTCTCTCTCATTTCCATTTCATGAAAAGCTAACTTCCTTCTCGGTTGATACCTTCCAAGGGGCTCCCACTTTCTGGTAACTGCATTTTTTTTTTGGTGCTAATATCACAAAATGAAAACCTGCCACTTTCCAGTCTATCGCATTGAGTTACATTGTCTTTGCCTAAAAACACAAGTTTCTTCACTATCTGAAGTTCCTGTCAGTTCCAATTATACTTATACTGAAGACCAATAATTACATTTCCACATACCCAGCATCCCTTTATCACATCTCCAATAATATGCTTCAACATTTGGAAATGCCCTTCTCAAACCTTTGTAGCATGTAAAAAATATTTAAGAGACTTCCATGAAAATATCCTAAATTGTTTGACTGAGGCATACTGGGGCAATAAATATGTACTCTCCCACATCTCAGAAGTTGCTAGTTATCCTATATTATTTAATTCCTTCGATACATTATATATGTTCTTCACATTAAACATTTCATAAAAAGGATCTCCTCCCCTAGCTTCCATCAGTAACAACCATGTAGTGCATGGAACGCTGCAATTATGCTCTGAAAACAGGAAAACAAGGTTAAGCACCCTTCTGTTATCAAAAAGGTACTAAACAGGCTTTTGTTATGCACTCCTAAGCAGAGGTAAGAACATGTCTTGTGCTAGAGATTAAAAGCAGACATTACAAAGAACAGATGCAAAAGGTGAAACGGCTTTAAGAGCTCTTAGATACTTCACTTTGTCACTCTTAAGCAGCGATACTTCACTTTGTCACTCTTAAGCAGCGAAATCTGGCAGAACCAAGTACCTTAAAACTTTTAAAGCTGTTCTTTCTTCAAAGGGGCACGTTTTCTGCCTGCTGTTTGTTTGGCAGTGTTGTGTTTCACCAGCTGTGAAAGTCAAACGTTGCTCTCGGGGTGAATTTCTTGGCATCCGTGTCTTGAACACACATCAAGTTGGTTATGACTGGAAACCCGATAATAACCATCTAGGTCGGCAAAGCAGTTTCTGAAAGATCAGTTAAGCCCATACTGGGTGCTGTGTCAATTATTCCTTCAAATACTACTTGCAGATATCCAAAAAGAACTTCCACTGTATTTTCCCCTAGGAGGCCAACATCCTCGACATTTCAACTGTTTGCAATGCATTACTTTTGATCTTCATTTCTCTCCAGTGCTGTATACAACTTTCTTCAGGTTTGAATTTTACATTCACCTGTGCGCACTGCACAATCCATCTATGAACCTCTTCTCTCAGTAACAAGCTTCTTACAACAGTCATGGCCTATTTCACTTTGTAAGTAACTCAATTATAATGCAAACCTTTCAAATGTTCTGTCATTAGCTTCATAATAATTTCCATTTTGCATCATGTTTCTGAATTCAAATGAGGTAAAACAACCTTACCTGCACTGTATTATAATACAGCTCTAGCTCATATACAGTCAACACTCCCACTTCCATTGGTAATACTAACTACTCTGAACTACACTAGATTTTCCCTAGCTCATAATGTGCACCTGACTTTAGAAAGTGCCCCAGGAACACTGTCAGAAATGCCTGTAACACGCAAAAAATAGAAACATAAAAATGTACTACCTGTATTCTCTGGTCCTCCACCTGATATTTTATCTTCTAATGAATTCTGCATCCATATCCCTAAATACATAATTCATTCCTTACACCTTCTTCCACAAATAATCATGTTTCCTCTTCAAGCTCTCCAAGGGAACATAATGACCTCTGCATAGTTTTGTTTTATTTACTTTAACTTCCTGTTATTTTAACATTTATAAAAAATCTGAAATAACTGAATCAGAAAAATGAAAACATCATTTGTAAATGGTATTTTAAATTCATCTTGCAATTTATATCCTTTCAAATCTGATGACCTTAATAGTGCAGTCTGAAGACTGAAGTATGAGCAGTGATGACAAAGAGCATCCTTCTCTTGTTCCTCTACATAGTCTTAAAGGAAGATACATGCCCACATGTTTTAACTGAGCCACTTGGCTTATCTTAATCACCCTGCACATTTCTACAAATTCTATCCTAAATTCAAAGACCAATAAAATATGTATTAAACATCATCACTTTTCCCTTATAAAGGCTAACTACCACTAAAGAGTCCTTTGCTTGCTGAGACCTTTTCACAGTGGAGCTGTGTTCAATATATCATCAAAACTGTCTACTTGCAATACATTCACAATGATCACTGCCTAAAAAAATTCAGTAGTAACCTTGCTAAACTCTGCCATTACAGTCATGAAAATCTTACAATCATGAGTTAATGCTGATATGTTTTAATACAAAAGGAAAACACTGATGTTTCCCTTCCTTAGGGTCACTGTGAATACAGCTTCCCTCAATGAGTAGTGTTAGCGCCATCTTCAGATTAAACATTACTAAGTTATACATATTTTCATTCATCTGCTTCCACAGTACAATATGGGGATTAAATAACTAATTTACAGGTACTATCCTACTTCCAGAAGAATTAGAGCTGGACCCTGAAGTGATGTAAGCTCCTCCTGCCCTCGCCCATGAATATTAATGTTGTAAATACAGCTCAGCATATTTAGTCTTCTGTGTTCTGAAGCAACTTTTAAAAACATTTTATTTATAAACTGGTGTGAAATGTCCTTTTGTTTTTATATAGAAAAGTGTTCACATGCATCACTTTTTTATACAAAAACAAAAGATAATTTTGCCACTTTAACAATCTTAAAATTAACTTTTTACAGAATCTATATTCTCAAAAATGTAATGAAAAACAAATTTTAAATGATTTCCAAGCGTCAGCGTTCTTAATCCATCATTATTTCATAAACTGTTAGGAACATAAAACATGGGAACGATACTAGGTCAGCAATCACAGGGGACCACAAACTAGCTAGCCATTTGTACCTGTTGCATTTTGCGTTATGTAAGCCATAAAATTTCCCAAATCTTTTTCGTGGGAGGCTGTCAAATTGTTTCAACTACTTCCATGTTGCAATCCAAGTACTTTCAAACACCTCAGTCCCAACCTCACTTCAACAACATTCTCCTTTTGTCCCAGTCTCTTCACATCAATGCTCATACTCCCTTCTAGTTCTAATAGCTTCCTTTAGCTCCATAAATGTCTTACATCCATTGCTGAAAACAAAAGTGAAACGCAGACAGGTAGAACAAGTGAAACCAGAGAATTTAGGGGAAGGAAGCCTATCACAGATTGTGCCCTCTACCTTCTTGTGTAAACTGAGTAGTCAAATTTGAAAAACCTCTCACTTCCCACTTTATATAAAACTTTCCCTCTCAGTAACAGAAACAGCACTTGATCTTGAAAGTCTGCATGTCCAAAACCTAATCAAAATAAGTCTTGCTTGTTTTATACCGCCAGTCGAGTTTGCATATACAGTTGAATTTTGTGAAGCATGCAGCACTGTTTAAAACCAGCAGTGTGTCCTGTATGCAAGACATACAGGCCAGGATCTGTCTTCCACATCTACCAGCTTTTCCTTCAGTGTTTCTACTTTGTTTAGCAAAAACATTCTCCTCTTTCAAGTCCATATATTCTTTTTACATTTTAATTGTATCAGCATGAGAAATCAAGGCAGTCATCTTAAATTCATGCACTTTCATCTCTCGAACATAATCTTCAAATTATGTAATGATTCTCAATCTTGCTTCAAAATGTCTCTTTTACATAATCAAAGTCTTCAACTTTCTCACTTCATGTGTATCTAGTTACTTAAAGTCCGGATTCAGATCTTTTCACTCGCCAACTTGGATTCTCTCTCTCTCTGTCAACGCACTTCATTTTCCCACCAAATGTTTTTGTTTTTTCCTAGATCAAATCAACTAAATTTGTCCTTCGCTCTCCCACCAAGATACATACCTCCTGAAGGGCTGAAATTCTCAGTTTGCAGACAATGAATTAAACTAAACTAACAGAGTAACCATAGAGCACATTTTCTCTCTAAAGCAAAATCACCAGAAGTCCTGACACTGCTTAAAAAATGTGATGATTTCTTATATTAAACCTTGCTTTGTTTGCACATAATAAAAACCAAATGATGAATATATGAGAATTAGACTGAGGTGTTGACCTGCAGTAGGCTCCTTATATGTTACGAGACTACTTTAGGATATTTATTAAATTTGCAGAGCTACAAATGTTAAAATATCCATTTTATATTGATCGCATCATCTTAAATGAAAATGTATGTTAACTGAACACGAATGCTTGTATTAATAATTTTGATAACAATATTTAATACTAATCTCTTTCGAACTGTGTAGGTTAACTTCCTAATAAGCAAAGTTTAGTATTTTATATCACTAGGGCCTGTCATTGATTCAGATAGGTCATTCTGTATAAGATTTTATACGATGTCATAATTAAGAGGAACTTATGAGTAGCTGACAGTGCCGTTAAATTTGAGGCTGCTTTGGTGCAGCTGTGAAAAAGCCATGTAAAAGGTATGTTTATTATTGTGCATGGAGGAAGATGGCTGACTTGTGTATTTAAAGTTGAGTTTCATGACTGTTGAAGTACATGCTGGATCTGATGCAGTACAATATTCCTACTGACAGTACAGAGAATTTGAGGAGTAATATCGGTAAATACATTTGTGTATCATGGCTGCATGACAGCTTCCGTGTGGCTTCTGTTTACACACAGCAGGAGAGCACAAGTGTTTATTTTATTTCCCCTTAATGAGGAAATACCCACTACTTCCAAGTGACCTCTGGTGTAAGGTACTGGTCATGGTCAAACTGATATCATGTAAAAGTAGTAGACTTCAAATCCAGCTCCAGACAAGTGGAGTACCTCAGGGTTCAGTTCTGGGACTGCGCTTGTTTGGCATCTACTTCTCTGAAGTACAGGCTAACACTAAGGGACTCTGGCTAACAAAGTTCGCAGATTACTGCAAACTGGGAGCCATTATTGAATCCCCAAATTATGTCGATATTCTACAAAAGGGCCTTACAGAAAGAGGTGCTTGGTGCCAGAGCCATGGGCTCAAGCTCAATGCCAAGAAATGTATAGTTATCCCCTTTGGGAAAAAACATGTAACCATGAATTACCACATAGGTGGCAGTACACTAAACACTGAAAGTGTGATAAGAGACTTAGGGACACAGGTAGACAGTGGTCTCACCTTTGATAACCACATCACCACAACTTTAATAACCACATCACCACAACAGTCAGGAAATCCTTCTATGTGGCACACCTCATCACTAAGGGCTTTTCACCCAGAAAAAAGGAGGTCATTGTCCCACTGTAATCATCCCTCATTAGACTCCTTATAGAGTACAACGCCCCGTTTGGTATGCACCTCTCAAGACATCTGCAACAACTGGAAAGGCTGCAGAAATACCTCACTAAAAGAATCCCAGGCCTAAAGCAGATGCCCTATGCTGACCATCTAAATAAACTTCAGCTATACTCTGTCGCATATCATCTACGCAGAGGCGATCTCTGCTTAACATACAAGGCTATGTGAAACCCAGAGCTGGTGGACATGCGACACTTAAAGAAATCCCTATCCCTCAGAGCCACACGCTCCAGGGATCTAAACCTTGCCATCACAATGAACAAAACATGCTGGAGAGATAATTTCCTGACCCAGAGACCCCCAGACTCTGGAATAGACTGCCCATGCAGGTCAAGCAGAGCACCTCTTTGGCCCTCTTCAAAAGGAACCTTGACGATTGGATGGTAGATGGGAAATTCACCCCGGGGATCACGTCAGTCACCCTGCTAGACAGGGGTCCAGGGAAGTAAATACTGTGGGAAAAATAGCCAGGGAATTCTTATGGCTAGGCTTGTATAGGCCCTAGGGCCAATAGCCTAGTACCAACCTATGATTAAAAGTAGCTAAATTAATATCCAGTATTCAGTAAGTATACTGAAAAACTTATTAAACTGGGGGTCAAAAAAATTAAATGTCTTAGAAGTGATTACTGCTGGAGAGTTTGTTAGTTATAAGTACTGGGTGAAGTATTTACGGCCTAGGATTATACAGCAGAGATCTATAAGATTATGATTTAGAGAGCTACTTTGAATAGATCATCACAGAAAGTCAAAGTTTTAAGGTACAGATGAGGTAATAAACATACAAACATTTTAAGTTATCTGGCACTTAGGATATATTTTATTTTTGATTACATTTAGTTCAAGCCAGGAGTCATATGGAGAGGCAGATATATTTTCTACCTTCTATAAAAGAGATTTTAAGTTATTTGTGATAAAATACTAGCTATTATGGCTGGAGATTTCATACAAGTGTTAAGACTGGAGGCAGGACTGGCTTTGTGTAAACTGATGAGCTGTAGGTATAATTCCATACAGGCTATAATGTCGATCAATGGTTTGACAGTAAGTATGCTTCAGGATTTAACAGCCACAGTAGAAGAAATTTAAATAAAGTAAGGGAGACTGGGAGGATGAGGAAAATGTCCAGTATAAGGCTGTTTGAGGACAATGGGTCCCTGTGATCAATTACCTGTTAGTGGTGGTATTTTAATATAGCAAATAACCCACACCTGGGTGTGGGTAATGCTGGATTTACCCACAGTTGGTGTGGTTTGGTCATGAGGGCGAAGCCCGAGTGGCCAAACAAAGACAACCGTGGGTAAATCCAGCATTACCCACACCCAGAAGTGGGTTATTGCTATTATACAATGACATTATTTAAGAAAAAAATAATTACTTTTCTTAAATAATGGCATTGTATAATGCCTCCTTGCTGCCCTTCCGCAGCTGTCTGGTACATCAGAGCTATGGGCAAACGCAACAGAGAAAGCAAGATCTCCGTTGCTTTTTACAAACTGTCTCGCTATGTTAAAGGAGTTTAACATAGCGAGACAGCTTTAAAAAAAGCAACAGAGAATCTCCTTTGCTTTATTTAAAGCTGTCTCGCTATGTTAAACCCATTTAACATAGCGAGACACCTTTAAAAAAAGCAACAGAGATAGGAATATCTCAGTTACTTTTTTTAAAGCTGTCTCGCTAATGTTAAACTTGTTTAACATAGCGAGACAGTGTGTAAAAAGCAACGGAGATCTTGCGGACCTTTTTCCATTAGTATAACTCTGATTTACAACGTGCACGCTGACCAATCAGCGTGCAAGTTTTAGAATATTAATGGGGGGGTCGTTGTATAAATGCTATCCCTCCACCATATGCATCATAGTCATGAGCTTACATTCTAAATGTGACATGCATATTATCAACAACAATGCTTGTATGATCAGAATAGGTGGTCAAATACTGTACGCATTACTGAAAATAATGAACACTTGACAAGCTACAAGGAAAATGGAAGTACTGTTTAGCCTGTTGTGTGTGTTTATGACCTACTTTTGAACACACACAGGTGATTTTTTTCTTAAAAATACTGCTCTCAAGAGATTATGCCTTACAAGTTTAGTGTTAAAGACCTATGCAGAGCGTATGCTTAGTAATGTTAATATAACCAACATACAAGTCACTGGGTTGATAGCCATTACAAACTGCCATATTATGAGTTCACATCCACATAATTTTAAAGGTTTGTTACTTTCCACCAAATTAGCTTAGATATATACGCTATATTGTTTAGTAACATGAATAGCTTCTTCTTAGCCTACAAAACCTGTAAATCATTGTGCTGTCTTAAAAACTGACCATTAATAATACATGAGAGCCCTTCTCCCCCAGTCCCTTCTAAAAATGGGCCTCACCTAGAAGTGATAAACATAATTGACAAAATAATAAATAACAAAATTAACCCAAGTACATTCTAGATGGGATTCTCAAAGGACATAATAAATGTTTAAATTACAACTTCCTCTCTTCAAACACCATGTTTTCTCTTTATTTTCCTCATATACTTGGTCTTTTACTTTGCTGACTTACTTATCCATAATTTTGTCTTTTAGTCACTAATTAGGACATGACCTCAACACACCCATCTTCTGTTTTAGCTCACTGTCAACAAAGTAAGAACACTGGGGTCACACCACAGTATGCAGCTCTAACAAGAAACATTATGTAATAAGAGGACTATAACACATCTGGTACGATAAAATAACAGCAGACAACCTCCAGGAGCAATGACCCACACTTTATATTAACAAGTCTGGGAACAGTAATGCAATGCCTTAATGATGCACTGAAATCTGTGTGAAAACTGCTCTTCAAAATGTTCTTTAAGACATTCAGAGCATGTGAAAGTCAAACAGACTAACACACAGCAGCACTTTTCTCAACCCCTCTAAGGTGCAGATTTCAAAATATTTCTCTTGAGTTTTCTTTACTAATACAATTTTCTGATCACTAACACATAATAAGTCATTATAAGAAACATGTCTGGGCTCCGGATCAATTCATCCTGCACTTTAAAAGGTTATGCTCGTACAATGATGTAGTGACCACAGGAAAGGGCACTGTACTTCCTCTGGACAAAAAAAAAACTAAAATAAATGTGCTGCCTTAACTTAAGACAGCTAATGAAACTTTTGCAGCAAGGAAGTCTTCTGATTAATGACCCAGTTTTCCGGACTCTTATCACGAATGTATGCAAATACTCCTACTCCTTTAGTGCTCTGCAGGGAGACAGACTCAATGCTGGTTAGTCCGTACTTTACTTCCTACACAGAAAAAACAGAACGAGAGAAAGAAACCTCTGAAGCATGTTCGGCTGCTCATTCTTGGAAAAACGGAACTTATGTTATCCCTCCTTTAGTTATCTTCCTTACAAACTATTCGTTACACTTTGACACTCCTGAAACCTCGCAAGACCATCAGACCCATCATGACACTATCTCCTTCCTCACCTCTATTATCTACCATTTTTTTCTTGGTAATGTATGCACTGTTCTGTCACCTATCTGCTTCTGCTCTCATCTTAGGAAGCAGTATTCATCCCTAGTGTCTCTTGTAGGCCATCTGGTAATGATAAAACTGCTAAGTCCAGGACTCTTGCGGTAGCACGGTATCAGAAAAAAATTTGAAACTGTGAATGAAGCCCTACTTCTTTCTGCAAAATGTGCAGTCAACTAATATTACTGAAAAAATATGCAAATTTACACTAACTGCTGTAAGCATATTTTATACATGTGTGTTTATGTATGTACATGTGTTTATGTATATATATACACACATATATATGTATACATTTGACTCTGGTGTTTGGGCTGGCCGAGGGCTACCACAGCAGGGATAGCCCATAGGTGATGACTGCAACAGTGCATACACTCGAACATCTGCATTTATGGTAAGTGTACACAACTGTACTTTTTGCATTTCGCATGGGCTGCCGCACATTTTAGAACCTGACTACATGTTCAAGCAAGGTGTGCCAGATATTTAGAGAGACTTGAGCTGCTAACCAGGCATGTAGCCGAATTCGTAGAACATAAAGGAAGCCAGCTGTGGGGAGGAAGTGAGAGTGGAGTGGGAGTTTTGCTGTTAGGTTCAGGGTACGACTATGTGATTTAGGACTACAGTTAAGGAACAGGGTTTGGGACAAGGTCAGGGATCAGTTGAAGAATTTAGATGTAAGGAGTAGGAGAGGATGTTGGTGTAAGGGAGTGATTGGGGAATTTAGGTGTAGGGAGTGAGTTTTATGGTTAGGGTCACAGGATGGTTATATACCTTACTATACTCCCTCCCCTGCCCACTTAGCTAGCCTTACTCAGATTACTTTTCTCCAGCTCATATCGCCACTTTACTTCTCAATCTTTTGCACCTTATCACCCCTCCTCATACTGCACTAATATCCTAAACTCTTATTCTTCTTCCATCTCTCATACCCCGACTAAATGCATTTCCTCCTCTCTCCATTTACCTTCCTGCACATATTAATAATTTCTCCTTTTATATCTCTCATCACCAATTTTTAAACTATATTTTAAGCTATATTACTACTTGTCTGTTTGTACATTACGAACCTCAAAAACACCCCAGTTTGACCTTTTCCCTATAACCATCATGCTATAAATACATTAGCCATTACTGTAATTTTTCTATTCAGTAAATAGCCAGTATATATATGTTAATTTTGCTCTTTTTTGTATTAAAATGATATGTTTGTGTTAAATATTTAAAAATCATGTAAATAGGTTCATATACAAATGTTTTATTCTACAATTATTAATTTGCATCATGTGTACCTTAAATGTGGAGCTTTTCTTCCTGGGCCTGGTTGTTGGTTCTACACCCAGTTTTAGTTTTAAAAATAGCAAGAATTTGAGAAAGAAACTCTGCTATAAACAGAATAAAACATGACAGCTTTGTCTCACAATGTAGAGGGACTTTCCCATGTAGAAACTGCAGAATATGCAATAACATTTGGTCCACCTGCATGATTTTACACCCTGTGCATCAGAAACCTGTAGAGCTTTTATTTTATGCAGATTGTTCTACTAAAAACATTGTGTATTTTGCTAAGTGCAATCTTTGTAGTGTATTCTATATTGGTAAAACCAATAGAACTATGAAGGAAAGGGTGATGGAGCACCTTAATGATATTAGGAACAGCAAACTTACTAATGGGTTAGCTAAGCATGTCTTAGACTGTGGTGATCAGCACAATTTTAAATTCTTGGTCTTGCAAAAAATGAATGTGAGCCTTAGAGAAGGTGATATTAACAATGAAACTGAATATGTTGAATTAAGGTGGATAGTGTACTTTAAGGCTTATTTATCACCTGGTCTTAACAGTACTGTATCTTTAAAACCTCTCTTGAAAAAAAGAGGGTTGTCTCACTGATTTTTAAAGAATTTTTATTGGTTTTATTTAAACCTTGTGTGCTAATTTATTTCTGTATTAAGGTCTGAAGAAGAGGATTGCCTTGAAAGCGCTTACCTAAATCTGTGTTTTGCAATACATTTCAAGTATTTTAATTTCCAGCCTACAAGTCTCTATCTACATTTATACTTATATTTTTGGGATCTTGGCTCCAGCATCTCTCTATTCTCTACAAATCAATTAGATAATTACTGCAGTAAGCTTTTCTTCTTCAGTGCTGGCTTTAAAGAAACAGCACTGTTTAAACCAGGGGGCATGTTAGCTCTAAAGTCAATAATCCATCTTAGATCTGCATATTCAGTGTTGTTTGTCAAATCATCACCCTTTCTTATAAAGTTCTGTTACTCTTTCCAATATAGAAACAGTCACAGGAGCAGCATTTTGCCAAGTAGACAATATTCTTAGTCAGACAATCAGCATAAAAATAAAATTCCAGTTGAAACAGTGTTCTGGGGTGCATTATAACACTTTATAGACCATACATATTTGCAGATTCTACAGGATCTACATGCATCCGTCAGTAGGATGGGCCAATTTCTTTTCACAATGTCACATATCCTACTTACATCACTAGAGTAGATGAGGGTAACCCTGCTAGTATTCTCCAATTGATTTTCTTGACCTTTAGTTGTTAACTGTTCACGCCTTTCTCGATTGGAGAATACTAGCATTGTGAAAAGAAATTGGCCCATCCTACTGACGGACCCAGAGGTGTGCAAGGCAGTGGGGACACAACCCCACTTCACTTTCAAGAATAGCAAATAGTAAGTTAAACTGGATTATAACCCTGGCAATGGAGTGCAGAAATTGAACAGCAATGGCATGGTAAGAACGAAGGTACTGTCTCTGCTTGAACGGAGTAATAACCCTTTGATGTACTTATCCTTGGATACAGATGAAAATCATGTTGTTGTTACAGATACAAGCATGATGGACACTTTTTATAACCTTCTCAGAGCACTGGAAGATAAGTTATATAAATAAAATGACTGCAATGGCAGCGCTTACATTTTGAAGCTGCCATACATCTTAAAGCTATTCCTAAAGAGGTATGCATACTTAAAATGCCATCCAATTGGGATAGTATCCCCGAGCTACTTAAACGCTGGCAGATATTAAATTTACAACTTAGCATTGATTATATGAAACTTCTCAACGATCACTTCAAGCCAGAAGAAGAAACTCTGGCAAGGAGATAAATGACATGTTCACCACATTGTGTGAAGTTTACGTTGGTGAAGTATACACCAACTTGGTGAATGAACTTGTTGACAGAATCTCAATGTATGATTGTATATTGCAGGCGGAGAAGACTAAAAAGTTGAATAGAGACTGTGCTGATTTTTGACATGTGGAGGGTGTTCTCATGGCCAAGAAACAATCAGCCCTTGACTCCCTCGGTAAGAGGAGGTGCGGAGGATCGATGTTCAGCTCTAAATGGAGGGGACAGGAGAGTAGGTCGACCTGAGGAAAAAAGACAATGCCCACATGTACAAACCTCAATCGGAAGTAATGTCATTTTAGCTTCAGATGAGTTGAATGAATTCAGGAAACCAGAGGCTGAAAGAATGGATGGCAAAGCACGAGAACTTAGAGAAGATTTACAAACAGTTGTGAACTGTAATATACCATCAGAAGAAAGACACACATCCCAGGCTATTGTTCCACAGGATGTAACACCAGCAGTAAGACTTAAAATTGAGTCAGGTGCCAGGGGGATTAGTTTACTGACTGGTGAATCAGGAAATAGAGTCTCTCAATCAACCCCATCTATTTTTTTGGCTGACGTTCTTCCAATTCGGCAAGAGAAGTGGAAAAGATGCTCACGGAGCCGCAGGAGAAGGCTGCGTTCGACTCGACTGTAGAAGACAACTGGAAGGGACCTGCTACCCGCAGCTGCAAACAGGTGAACTGAATTTTAACAGGTCTAGTTTTCAGTTGACTGATGAACAATGTAGCATATTGAACAAAGGTCTTTCCTTTGTTCCTGCAAGCAGAAGCGTTTTAATAGATACTATTTTAGAACTTAGAATGTTTGCAAGAAATGTTATGTGTAATAATATGTTTCCACTTATGAATGAAACTTTTAATGTTTTTAAAAAAACAAGCTGGTTTACACCTGAGAGTAGACCAGCCCTAGAAGCATTTATTGATGTTTGTGAGAATGACCTAAGGTGCTTAGATAAGAGCAAACAGCATAATAAAGGTATATTCTTTAATTTAACTAATGCGGAAACAGAAACTCTGAATCAGTTGGCCAGGACACAAAGCTTGGTCGTTCGACCTGCAGACAAAGGAGGAGGGGTGGTGATCCTGTATAAATCACAATACTTTGATAAGATGAGAAGTATTTTAAATTACATACAGGTCTACGCAAAAAGTACAGTTGTGTACACTTACCATAAATGTAGATGTTTGAGTGTATTCACTGTTGAAGTCATTACATTTGGGTAATCTGCTGGCAGGCTGCTTTCAGTCGGCCTGAATATCAAAAAAGTCTTGGGTCCTGCGTCAGTTGCTGTCGCCTCTTCCATGACATCAGGTTGTCAGGGGTATCAAACATGCAGCCGACGCCATTTTCTTCAGTTTTTCTTGCCCCAGATGTCAGGTGCCCCCCACATGGGGAGCAAAAAAAAAAAAAATATATATATATATATATATATATATATATATATCCATATATAAATGCAATTGCAATTGTAACAACATAAACTTTACCTTCATCTAAAAGCAAATACACCACAAAGGCTGTAGAATATAGTGAAGGAAAGAGAAGTTCTAGAAAAAAGGGGGGATGGCGGGTGAGTAACCCGGACTGCAACAGTGAATACACTCGAACACCTACATTTATGGTAAGTGTACACAACTGTACTATGTTCTTCATGTTTTACTGTTGCAGTCATATTTGGGTAGATTCCCAAAGCTATGGATGGGAGGCTGGAACTAAATAACATTAGGAGCAACTATAAGGCCCTGCAGAACTGCAGTGGCAAAGCCTGCCCTGTACTTAGAGAAGATTGGCAAATGATAATGCTTTGTAAAAGTATGAACAGCGCTCCAAGCAGCAGCTTCTAGAATGTCTTTGGTTGGCACCCCTCTGAGAAAAGCTGCTGAGGTAGATGCAGCCCTGGTGGAATGTGACCTGATTTCCTTGGGCACCGGTTTACCATGATGCAAGTAGCAGAAACTAATGCAGTGGCTTATCCACTTTGAAATAGTCTGCTTTGAAACAGCCTTGCCCTCTGATCCTGCAGCAAATGCCACCAGTAGCTGCTCCGACTTTCTTAGAGATTTGGTCCTGTTTAAGTAAAATCTTAGTTGTCTGTGTACGTCCAAGGAATGCAGAATCCGCTCCCCCTTCTTCTGCGGATTTGGGTAAAAAGTTGGCAGGTGAATAGATTGGTTAAGAGCCACACTGGATACCACCTTAGGCATAAAGAAAGGATTAGTCCTGAGAGACACCCTGTCCGGGTAAAATGTTATAAAAGGCTCCACAGCCATGAGGGCCTGTAGTTCTGAAACCCTTCTTGCTGAAGTGATTGCTAGCAGGAAAGCTGTTTTCCCAAGATAAAAACTTTATATCCGCAGTAGCTGCTGGTTCAAATGGAGGCAGGGTGAGCTTTTCCAACACAAAATTGAGGTCCCATGCAGGAGCTGGTGATCTTCTGGGTGGCCTTAGATTTTTGGCCCCTCTAAGATACTGTTTTAGCAGCGGGTGAGAAAAGATGGGAGGCTCTGTGTTGTAATGAGCCGAGATGGCAGAGGCATGGATTTTTATTGATGAAAAGGATAGGCCCTTGTCAAGTATTGTAAAATCTGAAGAATATTTGGCTTTGCTGTGTCTGTTCCTTGTGCTTGGTTCCAAGCACAGAATCTCTTCCATTTATCAGCATAAGATTTTCTAGTACTAGGCCTTCTGTCTTCCAAAATGACATCCATCACAGATTTACTGAGAGGTGTTGTTTGAATAATTACATGATCAGCCATGCTGCCAGGTTCAGAGTTTGGAGCTGATTGTGCAGAATTTGGTTGCTCTGCTGGGACAGTAGATGAGGTATTTGAGGCAAGTACCAAGGAGGGGGTTGAGACATATTCCTTAGAATTGGGTACCAGTGCTGGCGAGGCCAGTCCGGGGCAATTGGATCATTTTTGGTTTTTCCTGTCTGACCTTTAGTAAGACTTTGGGAAGAAGAGGCAGAGGAGGAAAGGCGTAGACCGATAGGTTTTTCCAACTGAAGGATAGGGCATCCACTTTCCATGCTTGTCTGTGATAAGTCCTTGTGCAGAATTTGTCCAGTTGATAATTTTGGGGAGAGGCAAACAGATCTATGTCCGGACTCCCCCATTTCTCCGCTATCATGCTGAAGACTTGTGGATCCAGTTTCCACTCGTGAGGGTCCATAAGATTTCTGCTTAGGTCTGCCAGGGTATTTTGTTTTCCTGACAGGAACTGAGCTTGAAGATGCACTTGGTAAGGTAAGGTTGTGCCCCACAATGCCATAGCTAGTCTGCACAGGGGGTAGGAATGTGTACCCCCCTGCTTGTTTATGTACAAAATAACCGTGGTGTTGTCCATCTTTATCAGTAGTTGTCCTGGAAGTCCTTGAAGGCTGTCAAGGCGTTCTGAACAGCTAACACCTCCTTCTGGTTGATATGCAGATGCATTTGTTTTGGGTTCCATATGCCCTGAATGCATCTCCCCACCAGGTTGGCCGCCCAAGCATAGTCTGATGCATCTATAGTTAGGATTTGGGTGGCAGGGGGTAGAGTGAAAGACCGTCCCATGTTCTGGTGACATGTCTCTGCCCACCAAAGAAACTCCTGTTATAGGCAAGGAATGAGAGGAATCATGATTTCCAGACTGTGACAATGTTGACTCCATAAACTTTTTAGATACCACTGTAGTTTCCTCATATGCAGTCTTGCATATGGAATTAGTAGAATGCAGGATGCCATGAACCACAAAGCCTGCAGAATTTGTCTTGCAGATAACTGGGTTTTTGTTGACATCTGTTTAGTCAGTTACCTTTGCTTGTCTGGCGTAAGGTAAGCCATCTGGGCAGTTGTATTCAAGCTTGCACCCAGGAATGTAATCTTTTGAGAGGGTGCCAGTTGTGATTCCTTTTTGTTTATTGTATACCCTAGGCATGTTAGAAGCCTTTTTACAAATGCCAGATGTTGAAGAAGAATGTCCTTGTTTTCTGCTTGAATGAGACAGTCGTCCAAGTAAGGATAGATTTGTATGCTTGTCTGCAAAATGCAATTACTGGTGCCAGGCACTTTGTAAAGACCCTGGGTGCAGTAGATAAGCCAAACGGCAGTGCAGAGAACTGGCAATGCATAAAACCAGCCTTGAAGCGGAGGTATCTTCTGCACGATTCCCTTATTGGGATATGCAGGTATGCCTCTTAAGTCTACAGTCACTAACCAAGCATTCTTGCCCACCATGGGCAGAAGCTGTTGCAAAGTCAACATTTTGAATTTTGGGATGTCCAAGAACGTGTTCAAAATCGATAAATCCAGTATTGGGCACCAGGCATTGTCTTTTCTCGGTACCAGGAACAGTCTTGAATAAAACCCTTGCCCTTTTTCCTGTTCTGGCACTGGTTGAATAGCCCCCATATCCATGAGGGATGTAACTTGTTTCTGTGCCACTGCCCATTGATTTTGTGGCAGATCTGGCCAACCGTTTGGAACTGGCAAGGTATGGAAATGAAATCTGTATCCCTGCGATACTATGTTTAATACCCACTTGTCCTGGGTTATTAACTGCCAATTCTGAGCATGAAGTGCTAATTTTCCCCCTAAGGGGGCGGCCAAAAGATAAGTGCTTGGTGATGGCAGAGGGAAGTCAGTGAGACCGTTTACTGTAGCGTCGTGCTTCGTTTCCTCCAAATTTGGAGGCAGAGGTATCCCACTGCTTTGACCTGTAAGAACCCTGTGATTGGTATCTAGAGCCTTTTGAGCACCTGGATTTGCCCCGTGAGGCTCTGTTGGACACAGGAAAGGACCAATTTTTTGTAGGTCAGTGTCTACTGAATCTGGGTGGCTGCACTTGTAAGAAATCATTTACAGTTTGCACAGATTTAGCTTTGTCTTCCATTTTCTTTAAAACCTCTTCTGCCTTATTACCAAACAGAGTATCATGCTGTAAAAGTGCATCCGACAATTTAGCTTTAACACGATCAGGCAAATTTTGTTCCTTGAGCCACGCATGCCTTCTAATCACAGATCCTTTAACTGTGGCCCTGCAAGAGGCCTCCAGGGAATCAAAACCACATTGCGAAGTATGCTTTCCAACCTGTTCTGCTGCATGCAATAATTCCTGTAATTATTTATTTTCCACACATTCAGAAATCAACATCATTTTCTGTTTCAATAATCCCATAACATGCTGTTAATATTTAAGCATATGAAACTGGCACTAAGGCCCTAATTGCCAAGGTTGCAAACGTATAAATCTTCTTTCCCCATCTATCCAGCTCCCTGGAATCTCTATCAGAGGGGGTAGGATTCTTAGCAGTTGAGGCCTTTACACCTTTGGGACCCTGTGAGATAGTTTCAGGGTCAGGGTCAGCAGCAGGATTTTTGAATAAAAATTTGTTGGAGTCAGGAACCCTGTAATATCTGTCTGGCTTACTAGGAGCCGCAGGTAGGGAATCAGGAACCATGCTTGATTCCGAAAACACATCAACAACAATATCTAATACAGGAGGTATAGCCAAAGGCCTATGCTGAGGAAGAAGGAAATCCCTAAAGCCTCTTTTTTGATTCCGAGAAATCCTGGCTCTCCCAATGAAAATGTTCCCTTAAAAGTATGAAAGGTTTCTCCAAAAGAATAATCCTCAGAAGGAGATGCAGAAGGGATGGATTCCTCTGCATCTGAATCCTCATAGGGTGGTATAGAAAATTCCTGATCAGAAGAGGAATCAGAAGAAATAGAAACGTGACCTGAAGATTCATAATCAGTGTCTTGCCTAGGCCTCTTATCGGGGGGGGGGGGATTGGGGGTTGGGAACCCCTGATTAAGGTAATTAAGTCTTCAGCCACTTTGATCATCTGTTTTTTAGGCATAGAGGCCTGAGCACATGGCTTATGCATCGTTTTTTTAGCCTTAGAAGTTGCTTTTGTCTTTGTTTTGAAGCTGGCGTCGGTTTTATATAGAAATGTTGAGGCCTGAAAACACCCTCAGAAGCAGGTGCCTGCTCAGCGGCTCCGGACCCATCCGAGGGAGAGACCTCCGCAGGTACAATACTCTGAGAATCTCGCGGCATGCCGTACTCTACACGGGTCTCGGTGGAGGCCTGCGACTCAAAAGTAGCGGGTATCAGGGGCTGCGAAAGCACCTCATTGAGTACCGGTGACTGGCTTAGGAGAAGCTTTGTCGGTTTTGGACCTTGACTGTCTGTCTCTGTCCTTTTCTTTGCATTTTTTGTGAACTCCGGTAGTCGGATTACTATCCGACGACATTTCAGGGTAATAAAATCTGTTTCCAAAATATTTTGAAGCAAAGATATACCGATGCTTAATAGTGCATTGGTTAAATCTAGCACAAAACCGACAGCAAGGCACATTATGATCTGGGCCTAGGCAAGGAATACAGTACAAATGAAAATCCTTATGAGGTATTTGCTTCCCACAAGTAATGCAATTATCAACTTTTACTGACATCGGAAAGGAGCAAGAAAAAGTTTCCCCAATGGGGTACTTAGCTTTAATTGAAGACTTTGGTTCTGAAACTCGAATGCAAAAATTTCAGGAGTCAGCTGACATGCACTTGCGAACTGCTTCTGCTTCGGGCACCGCACGGCAAGAAAGACTGAAGGAAATGGCATCGGCTGCATGTTTTATACCCCTGACGACCTGATGTCATGAAAGAGGAGACAGCAACCAATGCAGGACCCAAGACTTTGATATTCAGGCCGACTGAGGGCAACCTGCCAGCAGATTACCCAAATGCAATGACTGCAACAGTGAAACACGAAGAACAACTGCAGAAATTTCAAGTTATGGGTATTGAGAAGAGGCTGAATTGCTTTTTATATGACCTTCTTATGACACATCAGATCAACTATGAGTTGTACACCTATTCACTGTTGAACATCCTACTATACCTACCATTTATGGTTTACCCAAAGTACACAAAGATGTAAATGACCCTCCCCTCTGGCCAATTGTGTCGAGTAGGGGATGGCTGACTGAGCAAATTTCCATTTATATTGAGAAACAGCTTTGCCCATTCTTAGAAAAAACTGATATAGTGTTAAGAGATACTCAGCAGTTTCTTCAGGATCTGTATATTTGGTTGACTAGTTATCATAATGTACATGAAGTCTTATTTGTTACCATGGATGTTAACTCACTATTTACCGTTATCCCCAACGAAAAAGGGGTAGATAGAGTCAAGTCATTCTTAGTCCTGGAAGGAACAGTCCGTAATTCTAAGATACAGATGTTATGTACTCTCCTTGAATTGGTTTTGGAGAACAATGTATTCATGTTCGAGACAGATTACTTCCTACAAAAGTTAGGAGTAGTGATGGGGACAGCGTGTGCCAACACATATGCCAGCATATTGTTGGTACACCTGGAGAAACAATCAGTGCTTGTTAATGACCATTTCAAATCTTATGTTAAGTTCTACAAACGTTTTGTAGATGACCTCTTTTTTGTATGGCACGGTCCGAGTGAGCTGCTTTCTGAGTTTAAGAACTACTTAGAAAGTACAACATCCTTTCTTAGATTTACTATGCATTGTTCATACACTGGTATACATTATTTAGATACTACCATTAGTAAGAGTGAACTTGGGCATTTATCCACTAGTACATACAGGAAGCCATGCAGAAAAAACACTCTACTACATAACACTAGTATGTATCCAAGGCATGTGCAGCGCAATTTAATTAAGAATCAAGTAATGAGATGTATGAGGTCACATACAGAGAATAACGACCTAGAGGAAGCACTAGATACTTCGGGTTGATTTGTTGGACAGAAGCTATAGGATAGGCGATATAGAGAGGCTTATAACATATACAAAGAGTAGTGACTGTGCTAACACACGACTTTATTTTTCAGAAAGGTGTGAACAGTTAACTAAAGGTCAAGAAAATCGATTGGAGAATACTAGCAGGGTTACCCTCACCTAACTCTAGTGATGTAAGTAGGATATGCGACATTGTGAAAAGAAACTGGCCCATCCTACTGACAGACCCAGACGTGTGTAAGGCAGTGGGCACACAACCCCACTTCACTTTCAAGAATACCAAGTCCTTCAAACGCAGATTATGTTATAAACAAACACAGGTCCCTTTTACTGTTTCAGAACGTTAAGGACACATTTGCATCTAGATCCTGTAGAATCTGTAAATATGTATGGTCTTCAAGTGTTATAATGCACCCGAGAACAGTGTGTCAACTGGAAGTTTCTTTTTATGCTGATTGTCTGACTAAGAATATTGTCTCCCTGGCAAAAATGCTGCTCCTGTGACTGTTTCTATATTGGAAAGAGTAAAAGAAAGTACAGTTGTGTACCCACCATAAATGTAGATGTTCGAGTGTATTCACTGTTGCAGTCATTACAACTGGGTTATCCTGCTGGCAGGCTACCTGCAGTCGGCCCAAGTTCCAAAGTCTATGTCCGGCATTGGTTGCTGTCGCCTCCTCCCAGACATCAGTGCTCCAGGGGTATAAAAGATGCATCTGACGCCATTTTCTTCAGTTTTTCTTGCCCAGATGTCAGGTGCCCCTAAAATGGTAGGCTAAATTATGCCAATAAGCATGCATACACAAAAATCAACTTTTCCTTCATCTACAAGCAAATACACCACATAGGTTGTATAGAATAGAGAAGTACAGATAAGTCCCAGCAAGGAAAAGGGGGATGGGTGGGAGGGTAACCTGGACTGCAACAGTGAATACACTCGAACATCTACATTTATGGTAGGTACACAACTGTACTATGTTCATTGTGTTTCACTGTTGCAGTCATTACAATTGGGTTGAATCCCAAAGCTAAGGATAGGATTAGGAGAGGCTATCAGGCCCTGCAGTACTGCAGTGGCAAAGCCTGCCCTGGATTTAGAGTAGAGAGGTAAGTGATGGTGCTTTGTAAGAGTATGCACTGAACTCCAAGTTGCAGCCTCTAAGATGTCTTTTGTTGGTACTCCTCTGAGGAAGGCTGCTGAAGTGGTTGCTGCTCTGGGTGAATGTGGTCTAATGCCCTTAGGCACTGATTTGCCATGCTGTGAATAGCAGAAATGAATGCCGTGGCCTATCCACTTTGAAAGTCTGTTTCGAGATGGGCTTTCCTTGTGATCCTGCAGCATATGCCACTAGAAGTTGTTCAGTCTTTCTGAAAGCTTTGGTTCTGTCCAAGTAGAAGCGTAGCTGCCTGTGAATGTCCAAAGAATGTAGAAGTCTCTCACCCTTATTCTGTGGGTTTGGGTAAAAGGTACGCAAATGAATTGTTTGGTTAAGGGCCACACTGGACACTACCTTAGGCATAAATGTAGGGTTTGTCCTTAGAGAAACCCTGTCAGGATGGAAAATGATAAAAGGTTCCACAGCCATGAGTGCCTGTAACTCTAAGACTCGTCTAGCGGAGGTAATTGCTAGGAGCAGAGCTGTTTTCCAGGATAAGAATTTTATATCAGCTGCAGAGGCTGGCTCAAACAGAGGCAGTGTGAGTTTTTCCAAGACATAGTTGAGGTCCCATGCAGGTATTGGTGCTCTCCTTGGAGATCTCATGTTTTTGTCCCCTCTGAGGTACTGCCTTAGTAATGGATGAGAAAAAAATAGGTGGTTCTGTGTTGTAATGAGCTGAAATGGCAGAGGCATGAATTTTAATTGATGAAAAGGAAAGGCCTTTATCCAGCATCTCAGTTAAGTATTGCAAAATCTGAGGAATATTTGGAACAGTCGTGTCAATACCTTGTGCCTGGTTCCAAGCACAGAATCTCTTCCATTTTTCTGCATAAGAATTTCTGGTGCTAGGCCTCCTGGCCTCCAAAATAACATCCATCACTGCTTTAGAGAGAGGTGGGTCTTGAATGGCTACATTATTCGCCATGCTGCCAGGTTTAAGGTCCTGAGTTGGTACTGTCTTGTTGGGTCAATAAGTGAGGAATTTGAGGTAATGTCCAAGCTGGGCATTGAGACAAGCTCTTTAGGATTGGGTACCAGTGCTGGTGGGGCCAGTCTGGGGCAATCAGTATCATGTTTGGCTTCTCTTGTCTGACCTTGAGGAGTACCTTGGGGAGGAGAGGCAGTGGAGGAAAGGCATATACTGTTAGGTTTTTCCAGCTGAAAGATAAGAGCATCCACTTTCCATGCTTGCTTAAGATAAGTCCTTGTGCAGAATCTCTGTAGTTGGCAGTTGTGAGGGGAGGCAAATAGGTCTATGTCCGGGCATCCCCAGTTCCTTGTTATCATGCTGAAGACTTGTGGATCCAATTTCCACTCGTGGGGATCCATTAGGTTTCTGCTTAGTTCGTCTGCCAGAGTATTTATCCTTCCTGGCAGGAACTGTGCTTGCAGATGTACTTGGTAAGTCAGTGCTGTGTCCCACAAGTTCATGGCTAGTCTGCAGAGGGGGTAGGAATGCGTGCCCCCCTGCTTGTTTATGTACCACATGACTGTAGTATTGTCAGTCTTTATCAGTAGTTGTCCTGGATGAAGTAGATCCTTGAAGGCTGTCAGGGCATTCTGAACAACTAGCATCTCTTTTCGATTGATATGTAGATGCATTTGACGTGTGGACCATGTGCTCTGAATACATCTTCCTGCCATATGGGCCCCCCAAGGCATAATCTGATGCATCTGTTGTCAATGTCTGCCTGGCTGTGGGTAAGATGAATGGCTGTCCCGTGTTGAGGTGACAGGCTTTTGCCCACCATCGAAACTCCTGTTGCAGGTAGGGAATGAGGGTAATTATTGTTTCCAGGCTGTGGCAATGTTGAGTCCAAACACTTTTTAGATACCATATAAGTTTCCTCATATGCAGTCTTGCATATGGAATTAGTAGTATGCAGGATGCCATGAAGCCCAAAACCTGCAGAAGTTTTCTTGCAGATAACTGGGTCTTTGTTGCCAACATTTTGAAATAAGTAGTCAGTTGTCTGTGTTTGTCTGGCGTGCGATAAGCCATCTGGGCAGTTGTATTTAAGCTTGCACCCAGGAAAATTATCTCTTGAGAGGGTACGAGTTTTGATTTCTTTTCGTTTACTGTGTACCCTAGACCTATTAGTAATCTTTTTACAAACGCCAGATGCTGTAGTAGAATGTCCTTGTTCTCTGCTTGAATAAGGCAGTCATCCAGGTAAGGATATATTTGTATTCCTCTTTGTCTGCAAAATGCAATTACTGGTGCCAGGCATTTTGTGAAGATCCTGGACACAGTGGATAAGCCAAAGGGCAGTGCAGAGAATTGGTAGTGCATTGAGCCAGCTATAAATCTGAGGTATCTTCTGCATGATTGTCTGATTGGGACATGCAGGTATGCCTCTTTTAGGTCTAAAGTCACAAGTCAAGCCTTCTTGCCCAGCATGGGCAGAAGCTGCTGCAGAGTTAACATTTTGAATTTTGGACTATCCAGGAATGTGTTTAGGATAGACAGGTCCAGTATTGGTCTCCAGGCTTTGTCCTTTCTGGGTACCAAGAATAGACTTGAGTAAAATCCTTGTCCCTGCTCTTGCTGTGGTACTTGCTGAATGGCTCTCATGTCCATGAGGGATGAAACTTGTTTTTGTGCCTCTACCCATTGATTGCGTGGCAGATCTGGCATACTGTTTGGCCTTGGCAGGGTGTGAAAGTGGAACCTGTAGCCTTGAGATACGATATTTAAGACCCACTTGTCCTGGGTGATCGTGTGCCAATTTTGTGAAAAAAGTGCTGGTTTTCCCCCCCAAAGGAGCTGCCAGAAGATAAGTGCTTGGTGCTGGCAGGGGGAAGTAATTGAGACTGTTTCCTGTATGGCTGTGATTTTGCCTCTCCACTTTTGGAGGTAAAAGCACCCCACTGTTTAGGCCTGTATGAGCCTTGGGGCTGTGATCTGCCTCTGAGGCATCTGTATCTGCCTCTTTGTGTCCTGTCTGACACTGGAAAGGACCAATTCTTTGTAAGCTAGTTCCTGCTAAATCTAAGAGGCTGTACTTGTAAGAAATCCTTCACTGTTTGCATAGATTTAGCTTTGTCCTCCATTTTCTTCAACACCTCTTCTGCTTTAACACCAAACAAGGTATCATGTTGTAATGAAGCATCTAATAGTTTTGCTTTAACATGATCGGGCAGATTCTGTTCTTTTAACCAAGCATGCCTCCTAATGACAGAACCTATAACTGTGGCCCTGCAGGAGGCCTCTAGAGAATCAAAACCACATTGCAAAGTATGCTTTCCCACTTGTTCAGCTGCATGCAATAAATCCTGCATTTCTTTATTTTCTGCACATTCTGAATTTGTCAACATTTTCTGTTTAAGCAGTGACATAAGATATTGCTGATATTTAAACATATGAAACTGACAATTTAAAGCTCTTACAGCCAAGGTAGCAGAAGTATAAATCTTTTTCCCCCCATCTGTCCAAGGCCCTTGAATCCCTATTAGAGGGGATAGGGTTTTTTTGCAGTGGAAGCCTTGACCCCCTTGGGACCCTGAGAAATAGTTTCTGGGTCAGCAACAGGGTTTTTGTAAAGAAATTTATGTGAATCAGGAACCCTGTAGTATCTGTCTGGCTTAACAGTAGCTGGTGGTAAAGAGTCAGGAGACAGACTCTGAAAATACATCATCTACAATGTCTAAAACAGGAAGAATAGCAAGGGGCCTGTGCTGAGGTAATAAAAGGAAGCCTCTGAGCCTTTTCTTGGATTCTGAGTAATCTTGGCTCTCCAGTGGAAGTGCTCCCTCATAGTATGCAGGGTCTCCCCAAAAGAATAATCCTCAGGAGGAGAGGCTGAAGGGATAGATTTTTCAGCATCAGAATCCTCATAGGGAGGAAAGGAATATTCCTGTTCAGAAGAGGAATCAGAGGAAATGGAAACCTGATCTGAAGATTCATATTCTATCTCTTGCCTAGGCCTCTTATCAGGAGGGGGATGGGAACCCCTGATCAAAGTAATTAGGTCTTCGGCCATTTTAAGCAACTGTTTTTTTAGGCATGGAGGCCTGTCCAGGAGAATGCTGTACTTGTTTCTTTGTCTTTAGAGCTGCTTTAGTCTTTGCCTTTGAAGCTGAAGTTGGTTTTACATACAACTGTGTAGGCCTGAAAACACCCTCAAAATCCGATGTCTGCTCAGCGGCTCCGGACCCATCTGAGGGAATAGTTTCCGAGTGTCCAATACCTTGAGTTTCCAGCGGCCTAGTCGGCTCCACATGGGAGTCGGAAGTGGCCTGTGGCTCTGACTTAGCAGGCGTTAGGGGCTGCGAAAGCGCCTCACTGAGAGCCGGCAAACCGGCGACAGGCCTAACGGAAGCCTCGTCGTTGGTTTTGGACCTCGGATGCCTGTCTTTTCTTTTTCTTTGCGCTTTTTATAAACTCTGGTAGTCGGCTGTTCTGACTGCATTATATAATTGAATCTTCTGCCAAAGTAATGAAATGCAAAATCGTACAGACGCTTAATAGTGCGTTGGTTAAATCTAGCACAAAACTGACAACTAGCAACGTCGTGGTCAGGGCCTAGGCAAGGAATACAGTAAGAATGAAAATACTTATGAGGTATTTGCTTCCCACAAGAAATACAATTAACTTTTTCTGACATCAGTCTGGAGCAAGAAAAAAGTTTCCCCAACGGGGTACTTGGCTTTATTGAAGACTTCGGATCTGAAATTCGAATTTGAAAATCTCAGGAGTCGGCCGACCGGCACTTGCGAACTGCTTTTGCTTCGGGCACCGCGCGGCAAGAAAGACTGAAGAAAATGGCATCGGATGCATCTTTTATACCCCTGGCGCACTGACGTCAAGGAGGAGGCGACAGCAACTGACGCCGGACCTAGACTTTGGAACTCGGGCCGACTGCGGGTAGCCTGCCAGCAGGATAACCCAAATGTAATGACTGCAACAGTGAAACATAATGAACATCTTTAAAAGAAAGGGTGATGGAACATGTAAATGACATTTGTAATTTAAAATTGACTGATGCATTAGCTAAACATGTACAAGAAGCAGGTGATTCACATTGTTTTAAGTTTTTGGTTTTACAAATTGTTTATGGAAGTGCAAGGGAGGGTGATTTGACAAAACAATGAATATGCAGAACTAAGATGGATTATTGACTTTAGAGCTAACATGTCCACTGGTTTAAACAGTGCTGTTTCTTTAAAACCAGCACTGAAGAAGAAAAGCTTACTGCAGTAATTATCTAATTGGTTTTATATGTGATTGGTTTAAGTGCTGTATTTAAGGCTTGTATCTTTTTGTTTGTAATATGGTCTGAAGAACTGGATGACCGCTAAAGCGCTTACCATTTTTTGTTTTAAGAGTTTTGTATTCCTCGGCCTCTGGATATCTTCTTGTTACAAAGGAGGGAAAAACGTTCAAAGCTATGAATGGGTAAATATTGTATGCTCTTAATTTTATTTTTTCACAGTGTCTGTATCATCGCATGGTTCTAGCTCTCTTGCCCCATTGCACATGACACACTGACCTACAATATTTCTGTTTTTGTCCATTAAGGATTGGCCTCATACATGGTTACCACCATATTGCCCCACTAACTGAGGGTCAGGGTAGCATCTCATCAGTTTCCCTCCTCTACTGCTCCCATTCCTAGACACACATAACCAAAGTGACAGGTATAAAAGTCAGTCAAAGATAGAAAAGGCAGTTGTATCTTTTATGCAACTGAAACATAGCTCTCATCTCTGAAGAAATCCTTTAAATGGGCAACTGATGTAAAAAGACATTAAACGTTGTACAAGGACGGTAAGTCAACAAAACCAACTTTTAACAGATTACAACATCAAACTGCTATTTTGACACAGTGCCCCAGGCAATGCGTACCAAAATTGCTAGGAAAAAAAATTCAAATTTAAGTAGTAGCAGAACAGGCCAAATTACTTCTAAGCATCTGCTATGTTTAAAATAATCTCAGCTACAAAAAATATCTACACAGTAAGCAACGTTTCTACTGCACTAAACAGTCAGCTACACATTATCTGATTTTTTGTGAAACTGAGAGGCTTCCAAAATAGTGAAAATCTCCGTACAATTAACTGCAAGCAACTTGTATTTCAGCCTTGAATGGAATACTGGTGACAAGAGATTACAAAATGCAAAATTATCTTTCTATGAAGACTTCTACAGGATGTTCGTGTAATCCCTTTTAAAGATTAAAAATGATTTCTGAGTCTGTCCACACCAAGGAATGCAGTACCTAGTACAGACCAAAGCTGGAAGTGGACAGCTAAAAAGCAATACCTGCCAAGGGCTTTATGTGACTGCTTCCTGCTTCTTAAAAAGAAGACATGAATTTAAAGCACACCTCATGCAAACCAATACAAATACTTGTAATTTAAATGGGTCTGTGGTATAAGTGTGCAGCTCAACAGTAAGAATTAAATTTTGTGAAGCAAACAGCGAGAAACATTCGCACAAATATGGTGATGTCATATTTTCTTGGAGGGAGGGCAAAGCTCTCCACACCTCCCCATGCAGGGCAATTTATCCACACACCACCCTATATTGCTTAATATAATCAATTATTGGGATGATAAACCTTTGGGAAAAGATGATCTCTCTGATGCAGCATAACCTTCCTTCTCATGGAACTACAGGTTTTGAGCCTCTCTTCATCTGCTGTCGAGCAATACACTGGCCATCTCCAAATTTGCAAATTACTATTAGCATTGCCACTTGTACAGATTTTCACAGAATAACTTTTATTTATTTTTGATCTGACCTACCTGTGTAACCACAGAGTTCCCCTTCCTTCCCACCCTACTGACGCATTAATTTGCCCTTGGTGAGAGCCTTACGGCTTATTTGTTCCAAAAATTCTAATATAAATCAAACCCATATAAGTGTCTGTAGTGCCTCAGCAATGGGGAAAGAAAAGTACAGAAAGCAGAATAATACAAAACACAAGTACTCTGTTGATAAACCAGAAAATTGCTATCTTTCACTAAAGAAAAGCCAAGATTTTTCAACTTAGACTACTTATATTTCTAACCATTCTGCAATAAACTGGCAGAAAATAATAAAAGCACAATTTTTACTTAAAATGATTTAATGCGATTCATACAACTATCAAAATAACAAGCAAGTAGTTTACCTCTTTATAATTAATTGTTTACACAGCTGCTCTCAGTAACTCTGGTGCTTTCGACAACTCGCCTTGAGAGGAACTAATATAATTCCAGTTTTAAGCAAGTTATGACCAGCAAGCAGAAAAATGTCAGCAGTGAGCTTACAACTGAAAATAAACAAGACAGAAAACCATTAAAAATGACTGCTCAAACTGGGATTTGGTATTAACTGGCTAGAAAATACAGAACTAGCCAAAGGAAGCTAGAGTTGTTAAAATACTGAGAAGAGGAAAGTTGTGGGAATTAGCCAATGGCATTTGGATTAAGAGTCTTGTATGGACCAATGTCATGCAGAAATAGGGTTAGCTAGTGGGAAGTACCAAAGCATGGTGACTGCAAATGCGATTCCAGTCTGGAAAATAGTTGAAATGCTTAGAAAGCTGAAAAATCTGGCTATTTTAAGCTGAAAAGCTTAAATTGGTGGTGGGTGATGCATTGTTCTGAAGATACTCTGCAGTGTAGGTTTGCAGATAATAAACAGTCTGTGGCTGTAGAAAGGAGACTTGAATCTGGCTGAAGTGCAGAGTAATGGGGAAGCCTGATTGTTACTGCCAGAATGATCCTTGTGGAAGGGCTTTTAGGGGCTGGGAGTGTGACCCAGCACTCAAGGTGGTGTAGAACATAGCCAGCAATGTTAAAACTGGTGGCCCTTAAAGTGTTACAGGGTTACGGTGGAGAGCAACTTATGGTGTTGATGTAGATGGCAGGTTCCTAAAGATGGCCAACAAATAAAGGGGACATCTCATGGGGCCCTTCATTTGGCCAAAGTAGCCAAAACAGAGCTGGCCAATATTAGAAGGGTTAATCAAGACTCTGTAAAAAGGATAGGTACAGATCAAGATAAAAAGCTAGCCTGCCTAACATCTCCTGACCAATCACTGATGGCAGCTAGAAGGCACTGATCAATCAGGGTTTAGAGGGGCTGACCAGTGGCAGTTGCTCACAGTTACAGGCTTAACCAAAAACGGCTGTACAATACCTGCAGCATCATAGCTTTATTGTCCAATTAGAAAAAAAAAAGACAACAGGAGTTAATCTGGATGTCCATAGGAGAACAGAAATAAGTGGACTTTAAGGATGAAAGTGTGGTCTGATTACAAGTGAGAACCGGAGAGTTTGAATGTGTCATGATGCCATGGGAAACCTGTTAGATGGGGAGTAATGTTAAAACCTTACATTACACTTGAAGGATACCCAAACTGTGCACAGTTTGGGATGTGATAAACTCAGCCAACAAAAATGCTTCAAAAACAGGAGTGTTGGCATTCTGTGCGGAAAGCTTTTGAAAGAGGTACTTAAAGACCAAGTGCAACATTTTCTTACCACTTACTTTTTGTTGCAATTATGTCTCATCATGTAAATTGGCTTTTAGGTTCCAAAATATGCAGTTTTTACTTCAGTTACATCAGTGGAGCTATATTTATTATGTTTGAAAAACTTGTTTTTATCTACTGCATGTTGAACTTCTGTCCAATTACTTCCTGATTTGTTTCATCTGATGGCACCTTCCAATGATGTCATAAGAGACGCAAACAGTCAAGGTATTGAAGTCAAGGGAGTCTGTCTATGAAATAAACAGGTAGTAAGATATGCATGGCAATGGAGCTGTCCAGAGCAGGAGCTCCACTGGTAGGGTGGCATCTCAGTCATAACTGCATTCTTCCTGTCCAAGGTTAGGGACAGGTTTGCACAGCCACTAGTCCACCAGGGCATTAAATCTAATTCTGAAAACAGAACAGAGGGACCCATCCTCACAACGAGTTCGCAGATGGTTCACACTACACCAAACAGTGCATGACCTCAGACTTTGCCCTCAATCCCAGAAGCCTGCAGTACAGTTCAACCTGCAGGTGAAACGTGGCACTGCAGGCAGTCTGGTTTACAAGCAGGTACTTTCTATAGTACCTGATCACAAATACAGATGGGGCTTCTGCATTTGAGAAGTTCATTCAGTTCAATAAGCATTTGTTTAATTCTAACATTAATGCAGTTGATGTATCACACACACAACCACACTTTTTACTTTAGGATGTCATTAAGGTGATTCACATACCCCTAGTTTTCATCCCTAGGCGTGCTGATCCCATATGATAGATAAGTACTTATTACATTGTTATATCTGCATTATTACATTGTAAGCCAAGCATTACATTGTTTACTAGGAATCTCATCCTATTCCATTTCTCTTTATGACATGTTATCTAAATATAAATGCTTTTAGCTAGTTACTGATTTACTGTCTGACTGACTGACTGTGCAGTCTGTGTCACTGTGTTCAACTCTGCTGCAGACTATAGAAACGTGTCAATCCACTACAAGCTGTTTGCCCTCACCCTTCAAAACTGTATCACACTGCAAAACCACATGACTCAGAATCAGAAGTACATGGCAACTGCTCAGAATACACAAAAATCCAAATACAACTTTATTACATTTAATAAATACAGCTTTATTGCAGCAACTGAAGTAAAAACTACATATTCTAGAGTGACAGGGTCCACTTTACATGACAAAGGCATAATTACTGCAAAACGAAATAGTAAGAAAAATACTTTTACACATGATTTTTAAAATCTTTACTACAGATCTGATCTACAGTCTAACAAGGCAGAGGACCTGCCAGACAAAACTCTGTTGTGTAGAGGCACATCTGTGGCTAAAGTCATTTTTTCGTTCTAAATGGGAAGAGCCAATCAGTTTAGATTCCCAAGGTTAAGGACAATTTTGATGGATGTGGTCTCATTCAAATCAACGCTTGAGGAATGTCATCCCCCAATTTGCCAAAACAGCTCAGCTTTTTTTTCTAACTTGGAAATGTAACCACTGCCAGTGGAAATGTTTGCAAAACTTAGAAAATAAAGTGACTGAATGACAGGCAGTCAGTTCTGTCTGCAGAATGAGTTTCCTCCAGACAGCATGTTAGTGTTAATAAATCCTGTCTGACAACTTCCTGCATGCGCTTCCTCTATAGAAGTGGATGAAGCAAGAGCACTGTCTTGCAAGCACCACCCCTAAAGACTGGCAGTCGCATCTTCAATTACATTTACAGGTCTTCTGGGTTCTAAGGCAAGGGAAGCCATTTTTAGCACTGACCAGAGAACAATGGGCACACCACAAGCCACAGGGGTGGTTGCCAGCTGTCTTTGGGAGTGGATAAGACAGCAACTGTGTTTAACTAAGTCCTTGAGGCACTTGGCTTTCCTATTAATGAAAACAGGGTGGCTGCCTAGGAAACTATGGCGGATTCTGTTACCTAGAATGACCTTTTAATTGTACATTAGGACAGATGTGAAGAATGTGGAATCCAAGCTGCAGGTAAGCATACTGACCCTATTTCTGTCATAAGCCCCTCTATAACCACGTAGCCTGGCCACAATGACATCCTACTGACTGCATTTCTTAGAGGTTAAACAAAGGAGATTTGATGCCAGCTTAGCTTTGCATACCTTGACTGACTCCAGGATGCAGTCAATCAACTGGATGTATTCAGTTTCAAGCAAGTTACCCTTCAGGTTCCAAACGTTTTTATCAAAGGGGAACACCTCTAAAGTCATTCTGGCTATTCAAAGACCCTGGACTTAACAAGGCATAATCGTTGGCCTAAGTGGGCTTTTGGTATAGGTTCAGGAAGAAGAGGTGCCGTGATTTCCTACTCATTTCCATGTTGTAGAATATTGCCCTCAGCAGAACAGACTGGGCAATGAATCTCAGGATATATGTTTGTACTGGATAAAAGTGCTGATGTACTCTAAATGTTCATCCAGATAAAAAAGGATATCAATAAAATTGTGGTATCCCATAATCTACTGGAAGAACTGGACATTTTGTATATGGGGTTTCTCTCAGTATTCTTGAACAGCACTGGCCAAGCTGGGTATCAATACTGCCCCTGTGGCATCACCACTGGCTTGTCAGAATTTAGAACTAAAACCAAAGAAATTGTTGATAAAAACTAAGTTCAATAAGGGTGCAATAGTCCTCATAAGGGGGTGGGGGTGTCATAGTTCTGAGAGTTCATAAAAAAGTGCTGAACTGCTGTAATGTTATACTTATGTGGAAAACTTTATTAACTAATGTTATGTCATTGTATACCAAGCAGCCATCTTTAAAGAAAAGATCAATAGTCTGCAAATTCAAGAAAGTCCAGCGAGTCCAAAATATAGATTCTGATTTCTCCACAAGGGACATGAGCTTACACTACAAACATATACTGATGGGTCCTTCTGATGGAGCCCCTACACGCAACCATTATCTGGAGAAGATTCAGTGGATTCTTATGTGGTTTATGGATCTTGAAAATGGAATGGACCTACAGGTGCTCAACCACAAGAAAGAGTGAGCTTAACACTGACAACTGACTGTGTCAAGAAGATTGAAAAGTCAATACTTTATTACAGTATATGCTCTGCTGATCTCATCTTGTGTAGTAGGGATCTACAAATTGATGTCATTTACCGTCTCTTCCAACTTACTGTTATAGTCAACTATCTTCTGTATAACAAAGCAGCCACCCTTACCTGCTCTAATTACTCTAATAATGAGATCTGAGCTAAAACCTTTTATCAGCTCACTAGGGTAGAGACTGAAGAACATCTGTTGCAAAGGTTTAGTGAGGAACTCTATTATTCAGAAACTGCAATAAAAGCTAAAGAAGTGGGATGCACTTGCAGCAGACAGTTGTCAGGTTTGCCCCATTTTTTGCACCTCTTATCCCAACCACATGCTCAGACTCAAAGTACAGTTTTCTCTGTTAAGGAGTTTCAGTTGATCCTTTCATGAGTTCTCTGGCCAAAGGTTAGTTCTCTGGCCAAAGGTTCAGATTTTGAAATGGGGCCCTTCTTAGGATCACTTTGCCAAAAGGTTCTCAGATTCACCTTTGGTGCTTTTTTTCTTACTGGCCTTGTCCTGTGGATTTGGTATCACCATAGGGGTATGGGTAAGATGGATGACCCTATGGCTGTTTTCACTTTCCCAAACTCTACTGTATGCATTGCACTTCTGCAGCTAACTTATATTTGCTTCCTTTATCTGGTTGCTGAGAATAGGAACTACTAAACCTACTATTTGTTTGCTAGCCCCTCTGATCTCCTAAGGGAACCATGCAGGGTCTTGCTGCTCTTTTCCAGTTTGAGCATGCTTGAAATTTGGGGTGCCTTCTGGCCTTACTCTAAAAAAGGTTCTGCTCATGGCTGTTGGTGCAGTTAAGGTGAACAGGACTTCAGGAGGGGACTGATGGGACCAGGAAATGACTGCTCAGCTGAAAGAGAAGTAGAAGACCCTTCACTGATGCAATAAATGTTTAGTTCCTGCTCTGTGGAGTATGGCCCTCTCTGAAGCAAGATGAATCTGAGCTTACAATATGGAATGCTGATCTTCACAATCTATATCGTGCCTAAGGAATTATTTGTCCTGTTTGTGACATCTGACATGTTTTGTTTTCCACACATTCTTGCGAATGTGAATGTGTAAGTTGGCATTTCTGAAAATACTGCTTTTGCCGAAGCCAATGTGCGTCTCATGAGCTCCAGGAGGATAAAAAGATATTTTACGCTGGTTGATTTGCTGGCTTTGTGCCAGCTAGCTGTTCAGAAAGCCACCTCCCATATCTTGGCACAATGGTAATTTGTGGATTCACAGTGCATAAGAAATCTTCCTTACCTCTAGACAAGCATCCTGTCTACCTTGGTTAACACAATCTCCAGCTCTCCCTTACACTCTACAAAGTTGTAATAGTTACCATTTTTAGTGCGGAGAGCTTTATCTCATCCCTTCCAGTACTGGGGTCAGTTAACCCCTAAACACGCTTCCACAAGGGCGGCTTTGGCATCCCCTGAAAAGCATCACCATTACTCTGCTTGGTCTTTCAACTTTTCTTGGTTAGGGGCCGCCACAGCGGAACTCCAGTCCACTAATGATAGGCAGTGGGTTTTTACAGTGCCGAGTTGCCAGCCTGACACCCAACCTTCATAGAAGGCACCCCCGTTCATGCACGCACCTACCTGCATGTCAATAACGTCACTCAACCGCGGGGAGGATATGCATACTCCACACAGAAGGCGCTCCAGCTGAGAATCGAATGGGAGAACCTCTTGCTGTGAGGTGACCACGCTAAACGTTGGACCACTGCGGCCTACTATCACCATTACTCTGCTCTTTACTCAAAACCAGTTCCCCTCCCTTCACCTAAGAACCACTTATTCCCCCCAGTAATCCCACAAAGCATAACACCTGCAGTTCAAGACAGCCTCTTAGCATTAACAACTAGTTATGATTAAACTCCAGCTTCTCAGATTACAATGGCCAGATGAACTCTCAGCTTTCTGGCTAATTCAACTATCTGCCATGCACCAAACCAGTGGTAGTTAGTGTGCTTGGATATGTTCCACGGGCCAGCACCAACTCTGTGCAGCACTAGATCATACAGAACTCTCAGCCCAGACTTCACTGACAAACTTCTGCAGCCTACCTACTAACTGGCACCTACATAGCCCCGGATTCCATTGATCATTTCCAGGTTGATATCACCTCCCAATCTGGCCACTTATTTTTAACACGGTCGAGCATGGCAGGAAGAGAACAATATTGGCTTGTGTGAGAAGGGGGCAGTGGCTCTAGTTGGCTGATCACTGCCAAGGAAACAGGGGCTGACATGACTGGGGGACATGGGCTTGGAGATCCAAGTCAGTGACAGTAGCTTGTGGATGGAAGCCCACATACACACACGAACGTGAGAAAATGTAGGACTCCTAGCAGTGACAAAGGTACTCATGTCAGCAAACAAGTTTAAGGTTAGGGCCATAACATAAATGCTCTTGTTGCTGGGGTGCCAGTAATGGAATAAACTACTTCCCATGGCGAGCAGGATGATGAATGATGGCTGTTCTGGTTAGCTTTCACCACTGTACAGGGTTTACCAAGTACAAGAGTGCAAATAGGTTCAACACACGTTGTGAAAGCTTGAGTCAGCAGGCAAAAAAAGCAAAAAAGGGCACAGAAAACAATCAGTTTCAGCGGTGAGCTCATTGCCAGGCTTAAATTTTCTTGGACATTGCTAGGTTAAAACTTGAATTATCCTGGCTCCTTTTCATATGTCATTACTGCACTTATAGAAGTTCACAATTTTGTACCACTTTGTTACAAAGTGGTTTGAAGAAGTCTGTAGTTTAAGATGAAAAGCATACTTTTACCCGAGTAAAACACAGCACATTTTTGATCCATCAACAGAGTGCTCAAGTTCTTCATTATTCACATTTTTAATTTCGGTAGCTACGTCCTTATTTTAAACACAAATAAATATTAAATGTTAGCAACTTTATCATAACTACAAAGTCAACTGAAACGAAGAAACAATTACACAACTGAGGATGATAGATCTATAGAAACAAAAGTGATTCCAAAAGAGTGTTGAATTCTGATAATAAAATAATTTACACAGGCTGATGGTACAAGTGCCCCAGTCTGGCCATTTTAGAAACCACCATAATTCTACAACTGCGAATTTGATACTGAAAATAAAATAAAATTAACTATTTCATACTGGCTGAAAGTGTGGAGTGTACTACCCTATCTCAGGTTTCACTAACTAATGTCTAACTTTAACTCCAGCCATATGAATAGTAGATAACCCTAAAAACTATTATATTACTACTGCTTCCATGCATGGAAAACAAGAAATGCAAATGTCACCTTCTGCCGAGGCTCAAACTTGCATATAAATGATGATACCCACAACCCCCCCCCAGCTTTCATTCCGAAATAATACACCTTCTACATTTCAAAATCTACGAAGCAGAATGTACACTGCTGAATACGTTACAAAGGCAGTTTTTAATACAATTTAAGACAAAGTAGCAAAATATAACTAAAGAATGGCAAAGCAGACTGCAGTTATTACAAACATTCCAAAATCATATAAACATGAAATAAACAGAACCACCACACCATGTGCATTATTCAGTACATCACATCCTCCAATGAGACTGTTTAGTGCACATGGAGAGCAAATTCTGTTAACCAGAACATGACAGAGAAAATCACTCTGAATGAGCAGGTGTCATGGTAACTGAAATGTTCAGCAGCAAATGAATCTGTTTCATTAGCCTTAGAAGAGTTACTCAGTCCTCAAAATGCATTGAGTCGCTATGATGTGTTTTTTAGTTAAAGGGAAAAATAACACAGCAGTGAAAACACATTTTGCATTAAATACATTTCACAAGCGGCCAAACTCTCCTACCAAAGAAAAATGAGTATTGACAGGTGTCACAGTTAGACAATACGTATCATATTTTACAATGTCGATTTGACACTCTCTCTTCCATACATGTCCAAAACAATTTAAGCACATAACATTTGAAAGTAATGTTTTATATTTTACATATACAAATAAATATACACACACAAACACAATTATACACACATGCATGGGTACAGACTGTGTGGATACAATTTATAATTGAGACACCACCTCCTATTCCCCACTTTGAAAATGAGGTGGGACCTACCTCTGTACAAACCTATTATTACCCATATCAAAGTGTTCTGAAGATGCAGAGTCCCAAAACACTAACAGTCCTAAACACAGAACAGAAAATCAATATACACTTAACACATGTAGAAAATCATACAGCATTGTTTTTGAATGGAAAAGATCGTTTGTTGTTTTCTCCACATCAATAACATTCTGACCGCTCGGTTAAATATAGATGACTCATGCACAACTGCATCCAAGTATATTACACTCATCTTGCACCTTCAGAGTGAGTAACAGGGTATGAATGTACAGGATTGCCACTAGCAAAACAATGTAGACTATAATTTTAGTTATATTTATCTAATGAACTTAGTGATCTTTTAAGATGACATGTATTAGAGGATTAGTATTTTCATCTGTGATCTGTGAGGTATAAGACTTAATCATAAGTGCACATATAACCTAGGGTCATGTTTTGTGAGTTACTGCACTACTTGTCATGGTCACAACTCATTGAAAACAATGAATAAAGTTATAGGTGGCAAGTGTTTTACTTGCTTTGAAAGTCTGTAAAGCACATTGCAAATACTGCCAGACAGCAGCATACCTTTCAACTTCTTTGCTTAAAAATGCTGGACAAATCCAAAAATAATGGGTACTTACATATTATCGCAACCAGATTTTTCCCACTCGCATAATTCTTAATGTTTCTGACAGAAAAGGTTTATTAACTTGGAAAGAGGTGTGTACACAAGTCAGTTTTACTGTGTCACACAGGTTAGGAGGCAGGGAGAGGAATAAGTGCCAATTTTTCGACTCCTGCCTGGTGTGTCTCACTTTTGCAGTGAACTCCGCAGTGCTCTACTGCATCACAAATCCTGCCTTGCTGATTGCAAGCGCGGCTAAGGCAATTTAATGCATAATACACTGTCTGACTGTTCATGGCCAGTAGTCATCTGAAGTAAGGGTGCTTGCTACAAGTACTCAGTAAGGGGACATTGATTCCTCAGGGACTGCTGCTTTTCTCCCCTGCCTTACTCCTGTGACCGGGGAGTTGAACTTTATCCCGCTTCCCACGCACACACACTTTGGTAAATGTGAAGTTGTTTACTCACAGCAGCCAGTTACAGTACTGCCAACAGATGTTGCAAATGGTCAGTGATTCGCACACAAATATAACAAAAGTAAGAATCAGACATTACAGTCTGTACATGTAATGACATTTAAAGTTTCAGGAATTCCAACATTGACAAGCAGCAGTCCTGTTTAGATGTCGGGAAAGGATGCACCACGGGAACGGGAAATCTGCCGTTCTGCCTGTTCACATGTGAAAAACAATCGGCAAGAACAGTAGTTAAGACTTTAACAAACCCTGCTTAGGTTACCACACATCTTGTCTGAGAAACATTAGGAAGTATGCGAGTGTGAAAAATCTGGTTGCGATAATACGCAAGTACCAAATAGTATAGTGGGGGAACAAAGGATCAAAATCAGAGACAGTTTTAAATATTGCACTTCTTCTTTCGGCTTTTTCCTGGTTAGGGATCGCCACAGCGGATCACCTGTCCGCTCATGATTGGCAGTGGAGTTTTACGGTGTTGAGTTGCCAGCCCGGCGCCCAACCTTCCATAGAAGGCACACACATGCACACAGTCACACCGAGGGCCAATTTAGAGTGTCCAATCCACCTACAGCATGTCTTTGGGATGTGGGAGGAAACCGGAGCACTCGGAGGAAACCCACACAACCACAGGGAGGACATGCAGACTCCACACAGAAGGCACCCCAGCAGAGAATCGAACTGAAAAACCTCTTGCTGTGAGGCAGCAACGCTAAATGCTGCACCACTGCGGCAAATATTGCACTAATCTACTTAAAAAGATAATACAACAGGTTTTGCATCAGCATCCATTTCCGGAACAATAAGTACGAAATTAATGACTGTCATTTGTCATTACTGACTGATTTACCAGAAAATCAAAGATTTTACAAGGAAGAGGTCAAAAATACGAGGAAAAATCAGTGATGTTACACAAAATTACCGACAGTAAAGAGGTACAAGTAGGCAGAAATGAAAAACTCTTTTGGCAGAAGGCAAAACAGATTTTAAAACTTGGCAGACACTTATTTTTGTCACACTTTCTGTTTGTCAGTGTGGCAGAGTGAAGTTCTAATAGCTTCTAAAAGCTGCTTTACTTTTGATTGCTGTTCTTAGCCAGCCAGCCAGCATTGTCCGCTGTTAGTTCTTAATATAAGGCATGATCTTAACAGCATTTAAACGAGAAAGAGAGGACCAAACAGCCACTCACAGAGGTTTATAAAGACGCTAAGTACTGTAGATGTTTTAACGTATGAGAAGTTTATTTAAAACCAGACACGCCACACCAGCAAGAGTAACTTCATCAGAAATAAAAAACACACATCAATATGGTGACTTTTAAAAAGTCCGCTTCTAGGCAATATGATTATACTAGCCAATCAGCTAGACTCTTTTGGTTAAGAAGGAAATAAGTAACATTTAAAGCAACACAAGCTAAAAAACATTGACTAAACAGCTAGGTACTCAGTAAAAAGAAACAAAGTATGGAATTTGTTTCCAGATGTCAAAACAATTATCATACAAAACATTTTGCTGTCAGCTTTTAACAAGTAGTAAAATAATAAATTAAAACAGTAGTCCTACTTTAATTTATAATGAATCCGGTGTGTATGAAACATACAAGTTCGACTCAAAGTACTATAAGCTTGTATAAAAACCCACAAAATCTTTTTAGTCTGGTTTCAATGTCTCATACAACTCTTTAATTTCAATAGGCAAGCTATATTACAGTTGTCATTGAGACCAGGGTAAGAGAATGCGTTTAGTGTCAACTGCATTCAAGTTCACGGCATTCTAATAATAATGAGGTAGGTCCCCCTCTAGTGTCATGAACTAGTTGATCTATGGCTAAAAATTGGAAGGAGTGACCGGCTTTGGTGTTAATGTGCCAGGGCATTGTCACTTTTGTTCTTAGAGACCGCATAAGTGGTCGTAGATTCTATCTCGAAATTTGCGGTTGTTTTTTCCTACATAGAACGCGCAACAATTTTTACAAACAGCCAGGTAGATAATACTTTTAGAGTTACAGTCAAGTTTATGTGCAATCAGATATTTCCTACCTGCTATTTCAAATATACTACTAGTTTTTACATGTTTACACATCTTACAAGCCCCACAAGGGAAAGAGCCACATATTCTATTGTTGACTAAGTTTTTTACCTTCAAGAAGACTTTTTAAATTGGCCCCTCTCTTGTAAATAATTGTCGGATGGGGGCCAATTCTCTCCATTAACAAGTTATCCTTGTGCAGCACATACCAGTTCTTATATAAAGTAAGTTTGACTTGGTCACTGTCATTGTTAAAAGTTGTAATGAAACAAGACTTGTACAAATGACTAGTGGCATCATGACTTGCTACAGGTACGTTACTGCTAAAATGCAGTAATCTATTCAGTGTATTTCTAATTATTGAAATTAAAGAGTTGTATGAGACACTGAAACCAGACTAAAAAGATCTTGTGGGTTTTTATACAAGCTTACAGTACTTTATTTTGAGTAGAACTTGTATGTTCCATACACACCGGATTCATTATAAATTAAAGTAGGACTACTGTTTTAATTTATTATTTTACTACTTGTTAAAAGCTGACAGCAAAATGTTTTGTATGATAATTGTTTTGACATCTGGAAACAAATTCCATACTTTGTTTCTTTTTACTGAGTACCTAGCTGTTTAGTCAATGTTTTTTAGCTTGTGTTGCTTTAAATGTTACTTATTTCCTTCTTAACCAAAAGAGTCTAGCTGATTGGCTAGTATAATCATATTGCCTAGAAGCGGACTTTTTAAAAGTCACCATATTGATGTGTGTTTTTTTATTTCTGATGAAGTTACTCTTGCTGAGTGACGAAAACGTGTCTGGTTTTAAATAAACTTCTCATACGTTAAAACATCTACAGTACTTAGCGTCTTTATAAACCTCTGTGAGCGGCTGTTTGGTCATCTCTTTCTCGTTTAATTGTGTATGATCTTAACAGCATTTAGGGGTGCTTAATGCATTTTTATTACCCATATCAAAGTGTTCTTAAGATTGGGTTTCACATTAGGGAACCATTTAAGGGTCTAGATTATAAGCACAAGTGGACAGAATGTCAACAACCTCTTGATCGACACGTGTCTCGAATGTCTACTTCAGCGAACGGCCACATCATCGATTTCTTTCCAAGGGAAAAAGATCGGTTAGCTGTTGTGTTAAATCTGCTCTTTTCTCCACTGTAGTGCGATCTCAGAGTTAGTATATTTACCTGGGGGTGGTGTTGGGGCAAAGCCCCCCACTTTATAATGTGTTATATTGTGTTCGTATTTGGCCTATTGATTTCTTTCCCTTGGAAAGAAATAGATGATATAGCCGTTCACTGAAACAGACGTTCACCGATCAATAGGTAGTTGACATTCTGACCGTTCGTGCTTATAATATAGACCCACCATTTAACAAGTTTAGCTTTCTCCCTGATTACGGAGTGTAATCACCCCACTCATGCACAACAATAGGATAATATGAATCCCAGTATATTACACTCATCTTGTGCACCTTCAGAGTGAGTAACAGGGGTATGAATGTACAGGAGGGCTTGCCACTTGCAAAACAACTTTTCTGTATACTATAATTTTAGTTATATTTATCTAGTGAACTACATAGTGATCTTTTAAGATGACATGTATTAGAAATAGTTTTCTGTTGGGATTAGTATTTTCATCTGTGATCTGTGACTTGGTATTTTAGGTATAAGATTCCTTAATCATAAGTGCACAGATAACCTAGGGTAAAACTCTCATGTTTTGGTGTGTATACAGGCTGCCAAATGAGTTACTGCACTGAAACTTGTCATGGTCACAACTCATTGAAAACAATGTTTTTTTCTGAGTGGATCTTCTCTTTAATAAATCAATTCTGCCCTGGGTGTACTGGAGAGGCTGTACCCCCCTCACTCCCTTAAAACATTCCTGAATGTACAACATGAGAAAGGGGAAGAAAACGACCTTATAAAAAAAATCATTGTTTCATGACTTACAACTACAATGCACTTGTATGTTAGTAGTACACAGATCCGAATGCACACATTTTATTTGCATACTATACATATAAAAACTTCACATACCATGTCTGCTCCAAAAGCCCCTTTTCCTTATAACCAATATGTCAAAACAAAGGGCACAATCAAATTCTTCAACACTTGTTGGTATTAAATGTTGAAGTAAAATGTACAGATACAAAGATGAGTATTGTAGCACTGCATACAAGCACCACAGAGCAATATAAATTTAAATGATGATAAAGCATTATAACAGTTAAACTCATATAATGTAAAATATTCCCTTACTGCAAGTACTACCACAATAACTTCAGCTTCTCTACAGCGACCTTACCATCATGACTACAACAACCTGAAAAAATATACAGTTTCTAGAACAGTAAACCTCCCACAACCCTTTGAAAAACAAGGTGTGAGACTTGCACTATAATCAACTCAAAAGGTTTCAGCAGATGGAAGAAAAAGGTCAAACTTCTATGTTCAGCAACTTCCCATGAAGTGCTGATGATACCAATAAACTTAGCCCATACTATAAAACAGATGATTCGATTTTAAAAACAAAATTCTTGCTTGCCCATAAGACATCAACTTCTTGTACTAAAGAGGTCCATGAGCCCCCATGATACTTAATGCCATGCTGCCTGATGCTGTAAGCCCCTGGTAGGGATACCCTTAGCAAAATGGTCTAAGGGGAGGGGCTAGGCAAAATTCAGTCCATAAAATGATAGTCATGATGATTCATTTAAAAAAAAAAAAAAAAATCTGCCCTGTACAGAAATGCTGAGAACACCCCAGGATCCTGGCCTAGGGTTGATGCTCACTGGTGAGCATCCAGCAACCAGGTGACTCATACTAACTTATCAGGCTCAACCCCAAAAAAACAGCATGAAGCCACTATCTGAGCGTACCACCTGCAAGAGAAAGGAAGTGCATCAGCTGCAATGTCAGTTACATGGTAAGCAGGAGTAAGATGAGGGGTGGATTATGATCTATTGCACCCTGGCAAATTGATTCTTGTGAAGTGATATGTCACTTGGGAAGGTGGAAAAACTATCAGCTATATACAGTCGGTACAAACCTCTGAACACAGCACAGGTTGTGGAACTAGACTTCTCAATCACTCTCTTGTCTCTGGAGCTGCTCTTTGGGAGTGCCAAAAGGAAAAAGTGTGGCTACTCACAAAATTACACCAAATGGTACAGACTGTCGCTTTACATGGCAGTTATGCCGCGATGTGACGGCAAGCTGCAGAAAGGAACTGCTGTTTGTACCCAGGAAGTTGAAATCTACTCAGGGCATCTGACCTTAGAACCAATGGGAGTGGTGCTTAACAGAGTACCAGCTACAATGTCTGTAGTTCTACTGGGAGAATTCAAGTTTTTAGGTGCAGAATGATGGAGCTACCTCTGTGGAGAGGTATGTGAAGAATGCCTTCCATGATTTGAAACAAAAATGGTAAATTGTTATTGGGTGTCATTTCTGGCCATGAACCATGTATAATAAACATCATTTTGCAACATGAGGTTGCTCATTAAGTGTACTTGGTAACATAGCACATTGGGCCCAATGTCAGTGGTTGACTCTGTTTTAACATCAGACTTTAGCACCAGGAGTCAGTGACTGACTCTGGTTTCTTCCCATCAGACCTTAGGTCATGCACTCCAGACATTAAGATCAAAGAGATGCATCAAAGTCTCAAATCATCAACACCCAGCGCTCAGCTGTTCAGAGCAGGAGAAACAAAACATGTAATGAGGTGTGTCCTGGGAATTCCCAGAGATGCTTCCATGCAGGATGAATTGGGTCCAGTAAGGTAGCACTTGTCAAGATGATAACCCAAGGATCTGATGTTGGTCACCTGCAGCAGCAAATGCTGTTAATTTTATTTTATTTTACTTTTATTTTACATTTGTTGACCGGGCTAGTCTAGCTGGATATATGTCCATTTTCAGTAGAGGCCAGGGGAGATAAGCTCCAACATTCAAAATGAAATTACATTAAAAAAAACATGTGAAAAAACTTTACAGCAGTACATGAACATAGGCAAATAAAGATAACATTTTAACTGGTGACAAAGTTATAAAGTACAAATTGCAGAAAGTAGAACATTTAGATAAGAATATTATTACAAAATATTGCTTAAAGTGGTATTTATGGTGAATACTAGCATAATGTATAGTAATAGAGGATACAGGATAGTATGAAGAAGCCTGGCAGATATGTTAGTATATCATGTGGTATAAGAAGTGGAAAGAATACATATATATAGAAATAATTATATATGTATATATATATATATATATATATATATATATATATATCTATATATATATATATATATCTATATATCTATATGTATATCTATATATCTATATGTATATATATATATATATATATATATATATATATATATATATATATATATATATATATATATGTATAAATACCTATATGTAGATAGTGAGAAGGAGATATAGAATCAGTGGATGTAAATATGAGGTAGATACAGTTGTCTAAAAGATGTAGAATGTAGTCAGGTGTAGTTAAGTTAAAGAAAACAGACTTATGGCAATGCTAGCAGGGAGTTTCCAGATTTGACTGAAAGGTACCAATGGGATAGTAAGGTGGTAGCAGGAACAGTTATCAAACTGAAGACATGGGTGTGGAAGGAGTGTGGCCAGGCCATGGAGAATGACTTTCAAATAGCCTCAGAACTATCTGGTGATTTGAGGGAAGTGTGGCAAGTAGGACACTGCCCACACTGACCTCAAAGAACAGCATTATTAAGACATGGACGGAATATTGAGGAATTCCTATACCTAGTTGGCATGCACTTCTCCAGTATTTTTTTAGAGGAAGTCACCCTCTTTATTAAAGAGTTCTGAGGTAGCAATGCTGTGGAAGCAGATGAGATCTGGCAGGAGATGTTGAAGATGCTGGTTACTCTTGGGGTGTCATCATCGCTGCACCTTTTGAGTGGAATCTAGTAGACAATTACATGACATATACATTGCAAGGAGCCAGCAAGTCACCTCCTGACTACTAAAAAATCACACAATCAACAACTATCCTGTTGACAGAATCACCCGAAATAACCAAAGGAAAGAAGGAATTATTCATCAAATGACCATACAGATTACCTGAACCAAAAACAAACATCACACTAATGCCCTTGTACTCCTTGTGCAACTGCAAGTTGCACACAATTCCAAGACTGGTTAAATATGAAGAAAGGGGAACAGCTGTTAGTATGCAATACTGTTTTCCCATTCTCCATGTTTGCATGATGTCCAAATCAACAAGGTGACTGGGACTATGAATCTCTTGCAGCACTTGATAAGAGACGCCTTAAAAAAGGGTGGATCTGATGAAATTTTATTTGTTCATAGAGTCCACAGTCAGGTGTCCTGTTCCCTTTCAGGGGGGCACGGGAGACAGAAAAAAGCACATTAGGACTGGCACGAGTCCCCACTTTCCAAAAAGGGAACAGAAGGGAGTACTTCAATTATAGAGGGCTGAAGCTCTTCAGTCTCCCTGGGAAATCCTACGATAAGGACCCAATCCTATGATAAGGACGCCAGAAGCTGTCTCTCTAATCAACTTTTTCTCTACGCCCTTGCACAGATATTGGGGGGGGGGGTCTTCAGAGTTCACAGTACAGTCTATATGTCATGTGTGGACCTCATATACTGGAATATCTTGTGAGAGGTGCTACAAAATTATGGAGTCAAAAGCTGCTGATCCTGCCCCTCATGCAGTTTATCTATCTGTGGGTAAGACTTGGGCCTACACTTAGAATTAATACATCTACAATCAAGATAAACATAAAATTCATCTACAGGGAGTGCATTGTCTTCCTTCTGGTTCATAATTTTCAGGAACATGACATCTACATATAGTAGTTGTTTCGACTGTATCCAATCAGAAGACATGAGAGCTGCATTCTGTCCACAGATGATCTCCTCTTGGCATAAAAAGGTTGATCGCTGACATGTATTGGAGTGGTTTGGTGCAGACTGTGAAGTAGATCAGACCTCTTGACTTTACCTATTTTGGAGGAATGTTTCTATTTTCAGGCCTGATTTAACATGTCCCTACTGTTGGAGGTATGACCCTATTTTCAGACTTCATTTACCCCTTCACGCAATTTTCTGGACTCTCCCTCGTATCATGTGATTTCTGAGACTGACTAGTACACAGAAAATAACATAACATGACCGACATATTAATGGGAGCAACAATTTAAAGAAAGAGGGCACAAATAATACATCTCCCTTTTTCAGAAACAAAATTAACTCATTCCCTCCAGTACAGCTCTTTTGTGTGTGTACCTTTAACTCCCAATGGGTGTGGCTTAAGCCTGTAAAAAACATGAAGTTATTACCTTACAGAAGTCAAATATCAATACAAATGTGTTTGCCATCATGTGTGCTTGAAGAAATAATATTCTGATACCTTGTACATAGCATGGTTTTGAAATTATTAATGCAAATATTAACAAGCAATACTTGACGCCTACGGGTGCTATAGGAGGTAACTGCAGAAATTCTGGAAGCACTCTAGGCTGTAGAGGCAAATGACCTGGTGTGGTATAACTTTGCCATACAGTTCATTACATTCTACAGATTTTATACCATCTATCTGATAATTTACTTATATTTTCCATTATTTTTGTCACTCTCTGCTTTTTAAACAAGTGTTTGAGTAGCATCTCAGAATCCTACTTGAAGTGGGAAGAATTATGTGCTAACTAGTATTCAAACTTTAGGCACATTACATGTCCAGATTTTTAGCTGGATGCTCCTATTTCTCAAGGGTTTTTGTCCCAGTTTGAAGTGTCTGTAGGTCATGGTTCTCTCAAGGAAAAGAACAGATTGTTCTCTACAAGTGAGAGGGAAACAGTCAAAATACAGGAGTATATGTATGCTGAGGCCTTGCTCACAAGCGATGGTAGAGGGTAATGGGAGATTTTACCATTGCATGGATTTAACAGTGACAGTACTTCAAGCACTACACTGAACAGCTGGACAGTGGTGGTGAAGCAAAAGTCTAATCATAGGACAAATCTCTTTATTTAAAGACTAATATATGCTGTCATCACCACCTACGGTCATGAGCTGGATGTGATTGTAAAGATATCATGGGAACAAGCAGCAGAAAATACAGTTGTGTAAGTAAACTTACCAAAACAGTAGATGTTTGGATGATCAGTGCTGCAGTAGCCTAAGCTATACGGGTTACATCCTGCTAAGGATGTAACAGCCAGCCAGCTTCCAAAGCTTCAGGGTACCTTCCATGTGTCCAAACCATTAGTCCGTTTGGGCTGAGTTGACTAAAAAGACAGGTTTACTTTCCAAGCCCTTCAGAGCTTTCAAGCCAACAGGAAGAGGGAGGCTGAGCCCTAAAAAGACAGTGCCAGGAACAACAAAAAATGTTCACACCCTGGCAAAAAAACCCACACTAAAAAACAAGCAGAGTGGAGGGAGGGAGCAGTTACTGCAGCAATGATCATTCAAACACCCAGTGTTTTGGTAAAGTTGAGTTACACAACTGTACTATGTTCTTCATACTGATCGCTGTTGCAGTAGCCTTAGCTATATTGGTAGATTATCCTAGCTTCCTAAATCTGGGAGGTGGAAGAAGAGGAGTACAAAAGGCACTGGAGAATGGTCCTACCAAAGCCTGATCAAGATCGAGAGAAGGAATCAAGTTTGTAATGCCTTATAAATGTATGTACAGAGGACAAGGTTGCTACTTCTAGAATACATCTAGAATCTAACCCTTGCTAAAAAGCCATACATGAAGCCAATGCCCTGGAAGAATGGGCCTTGACCCTGCCTGGAATAGTTTTGTTGTGGAGAGTACAACAATAGATAATAGCCTTAAATGGCCATATGGAAATAGTATGTTTTGACACACGTCCCATCTTACCTTCGCAAGAACTGAATTAATCTGAGGATCTGAAATATTTAGTTCTGTCAAGATAGTACCAGAGTTGTCTCGGAACATCCAATGTATGGAGTATCCTTTATCCCTTATTTTTAGGTTCAGGAAATAAAACGGGGAGATGAGCAGTCTGGCGTAAAGTAAACATGGAAACCACTTTAGTCAAAAAAGAAATATTAGTTCTCAAAGAAACCCTGTCTCTCCGGAAAATAAGATAGGGTTGACTCAAAATAAGAGCTTGCAACTCAGATACCCTTCTTGAAGAGTTCAGAGTAATCAGTAAAACTGTTTTCCATGTTAAGAACCTCAAAGTCAGCCAGGTTAGTTGGTTCAAATGCAGCAAGTGTTAGCTTCACTAACACAAAATTAAGATCTCAAGGAGTGGCCACCAATTTTCTTGGAGATTTCTTGTGCAAAACCCCTTTCAAAAACATTTTGACATGAGAATGCACTGAAAGAGGAGGATCCAGGGCAGACATGCTAAAGTGGCTGATAAATTAACCTTGATGGAGGAGTAAGAAAAGCCGTAGAATAGTAACTCACACAAATACTATAAAACCACAGAACAACTAGCCCAGAATGGGTGCTAGTTATGGTGATGGCACCAACTACAACACATTTCTATTTGGTAATATACAATGGTTTTCTTGCCTCCATTAGTACCTGATGTACATCCTCAGTAAACAAGTCCCTTAAGGGAAATAAGACGCGATCTTCCAGGCATTCGGCTGAAGTTGATTGGGGATGGGCTACAACAAACACCCTTGATCTTGAGTGAGTGGATACATTCTGTGAGAAAGCTTTTGACTCGTTCTGTGAGAAAGTTTGTGGCAACTGCTCTGGCTATTTCCAGAATAAGGGAAAACCACTGCTGCCTGGGCCAAAGGGGAGTCATCACAATGATCTTGGGGAATTACTTCTGAATCTTCAGAAGAACCCAGGAAATCAGTGATGGGTGGAAAAAGCATAGAGGAGCATTACTGTCCAAGGAAAAGAAAAGGCATATTTTTTTCCAGGCTTCTTGCATGGAGTCCTGGATCACAATATTGCCAGCTATCTGTTCAAGAGGAGACAAATAAGTCTGTCTGAGAAACTTCCCAAAGATGGATCAAATCTTAGAAAACCCCTTGATCTAGTTTCCCTAGACTCTGGAATAGACTGCCCCATACATGTCAAGCAGAGCACCTCTTTGGCCCTCTTCAAAGGGAACCTTGACGATTGGATGGGAGATAGGAAATTCACCCCGGGGATCACGTCAGTCACCCTGCTAGACAGGGGTCCAGGGAAGTAAACATTGAGGGAAGAAATGGGTAGGGGAATTGTCACCTGTACACCAACGTAGTACCAACCTATGAACCATTCATGAGGGTCTGCCTTGTCCTGCTTTTCTTGTCTGCTGAACAATTTGCTCTGACAGAATGTAAATGCTTGTAAAGTGAGACCGTGCTGTGAAGCTATATCCCAAGCTAACATGGCTAGTCTATAAAGGAGGTACGACCTGGCTCCCCATTGACTGTTGATCTACCACATGACTGCAATAGTCTAACAACTTGAAGAGATCCAAGATACCAAAGATGATTCAGAGAGTTCAGTGTCCTGGTCAGGGCAAGCAGATCTTTTATATTTATGTGCTTGTGTCTGCCCTTGGTGTCGCGCACACCTTCCACTTTTCTCTCTCCTAAAACTGTTCCCCAACCAAAGCCTGAGGCACCTCTTGTGACTGACTGCATTAAAAGGAGGAGGAAAAAGGGGAGACCTGGTGCACTTAAGGATATTTGCTGTAGCCACCACGTGATTTCTGTTCTGACAAACCCCAGCACTGGGATTTGAAAAGACAAAGGATGCAGGTTCTGGGACCAAAGAGACTTCAGACAACATTGTATCTTTCTCGTGTGGAGTCTTGCCAGGGATATCATGAGAAAGTATAGTGGTGTAAAATATTACCATAACGGTAGATGTCTTTCTCTTCATTGTTACAGTATTCATTTCATTAGGACTCCTCTGCCAAAGGTGGCCAAACATCCACCAATACACCAAAGCCTTCACCTCGCTTTAAGGTTCGCCACACATCACATCTATGCTCCTTCCATAGGGTCTGGCAGAAAGGTGATATCCGAATGTACCATTCTCAGAAATGAGAGCCCCAGCAGAAACACCAGTCCAAGGAAAAGAAAAAGTAATCAGTACATCCAGAAGAGAAATGGACCAGGGGGTGGAGGGAGGAAGTGAATACTGCAACAGTGAAGAGAAGAACATCTACCATTATGGTAAGAATTTACACAACTGTGCTATGTCCTTCCATTTCACTGTTGCAATATTCATTACATTAGGGAGAGTGCCAAAGCTCAAGAAGGACCAGCAGAGCCCTCAAGGAAGCCATGAAGGATGCTCCTAGCAAAACCAGCTCAAGCTCTGGAGATTCCATCCAACTTACAGTGCTTGGTAAATGTATGCACAGAAGCCCAGGGAGCTTCCTCAAGAATAGAGTTGGTATCCAAACCCTTTGAAAAAAGCACCAGAAGAACCCACAGCCCCAGCAGAATGAGCCTTAACAGAACAAGGAAGTCTCTTACCATGAAAGGAATAACAAAAAGAAATAGCTTTTGAGATCCAAGAAGAAATAGTTTGCTTGTATACAGCCTACGGAGCTAGGATGAAAGGAAATGAAGAGCTGATCACATTTACGAATAGTCTTAGTCTTATCCAAATAAAATCTGAGATGTCTATGCACATCCAACATGTGCAGCACCTTCTCACTGGCATTTTGCAGAGAAGGGAAAAAAGTAGGCAAATGAATACACTGATTAAGGGACAACTCATTCACGACGTTGAGCATAAAAGAAGGATTAGTATGCAAGGACAACCTGCCCTTATGAAACACCAAAAAATGAGGACAAGCCACAAGGGCTTGAAGCTCAGACACCTGTCTAGCAGAAGTAAGGGCTAACAAAAGTATAGTCTACAAAGAGCAATGTTGCAATGAAGCTGAAGCTGCAGACTCAAAAGGAGCCTGAGTCCGTTTTTCCAAAACAAAATTAAGACTCCAGAAAGGAGGAAGAGGCTTCCTGGGAGGCCTACTATGAAGGATGCCTTTAAGAAATTGTTCAGCCTCAAATCTAGAAGCTAAAGGAGGAGATAAAGGCAGAAAAGCAGAGATAGCTGATAAGTGGGCCTTAACAGAAGAATAAGCCAACCCAGCATTGAGCAATTCACACAAGTAAGACAGAATCAAAGGAACATCCACCAAAAGTGGATCCAGGTTACGAGAAAGACACCAAACAGAAAACGTCTTCCATTTGGAGAAAAAGGATTTCCTAGTATTGGGTTTCATAGCCTCCTGCAGGACCCAAAGCACGTCCTCAGAAAAAAAAGGTGCCTATGTGAAATCAAAATCCTATCACCCACAGTGCCAGTTGAGGAGTGGACAGGTACGGATGGATGAAAGATCTCTTGTCCTGTGTGAGTAGAGCCACTCTATGAGGTAAATTGTGATGACTGCCCTTGGTTAAATGCAGAAGTGGAAACCAATGCTGTCTTGGCCAAAATGGAGTAATCAACAAGGTTTTGGGAGCAATCTGTTGACTTTTTAGACAGGACTTTTGGAATGAGCGGAAGGGGATGGAAAGCATAAAGAAACATCCCCTTCCAAGAAAAAGATAGGGCAGCCACCTTCCAAACTAGAGGACCTGGGGTTGTGGCACAAAATAGAGAAAGTTGTCTGTTCAGAGGGCAGGGGAATAGATCTTGTTCCCCCATGTGTTTACATACCACAAAGCGGTGGTATTGTCTGTAAATACTTTGAGAGGTCCCAGGGAGAAAAGAGGATGAAATGCCTTAAGCACCAGCAGAAGAGCTCTCATCTCTTTGATACTGATGTGCTATCTCTGTTGAAGAGGCAACTACCACCCCTCCCCGCACTTTTAGGGAGTCAAAAGCTGTTCATCCCACATCTGAAGCGTCTGTGAACAACTCCTGAAAGGGAAGAGGGGGATGAAAAGGGAGCCCTGGATTTAGAGGCAACTGCTGGATCCACCAGAGAAGATCCTTCTTGAGACAAGGTAGAAGAACAACTACAAAGTCTAGGGGATGCACATGTTGAAGCCAAACTGACTTCAGGAACCACTGGAACTTCCTCATGTGGAGTTTGGCCAGAGGGAGTATAAAATGGTGGAAGCCATAAATCCCAGAACTCTCAAACTCCCTGGCTGTAACAGGGGCCAGAGGAAGAAGAGTTTGAAAGAAGGAAATAAGTATCAAGGCCTTTGGAGTAGGCAGGGATGCCAGCATAGGCACAGTCTGGAGCCTGCACCCTAGAAAAAACATGGTCTGAGGAGTCAAAAAAGACTTTTTGAAGTTTATTGTGAACCCCAGGCTTTGCAGAAGGGAAATGGCAAAATGAAGATTGTGCAACAAGATCTCTGCAGAGGATGCCTGAAACAGGAGATTGTCCAAGTAAGGAAATACTTGGATCCCCTGAATCCTGCAGAAAGCAATCACAGGAGCAAGGCATTTAGTAAATACTCTTGGGTCAGTAAAAAAAAAAAACAAAGGGCAAAGCAGAGAACTGAAAATACCAGGAAGCAACAGAGAAACCTAAAAACTTATTGAAAAGGGGATAGATCGGGATATAGAGATAAGCATCCTTGAGATCCAGAGACACCATACAAGCCTGAGGAAGCAAGAGAAAGGACAAAGTTCGAAGAAACAACATTCAAAAGGAGGGCACCTTCAGAAACATGTTAAGATCAGAAAGGTCAAGAATTGGTCTTAAAGTACCCTTTTTTCTGGGTACTAAAAACATCCTGGAGTAAAACCCCCTCCCTCTTTGGGCCAGCAATGGAACGGGCATTTAGACAGATGATCAATTGGTGGTGTTTGGACTGGCGGCAAATAAGTTCTGAAGATGGTATATCTGGACATCACCTTTATGCCCTACATTACACGCAAGGAGCATGTTTGTGATGGACGGCATAACTTAAAGCAACCTAAATTATTTGTTATACTGGACGGACTTTGGGCCTCCCTTGCCATGGGATCTGTAATGTAATGAATACTGCAACAGTGAAATGGAAGGACTTTCACGGTTGCCATGAGACCCAAAATACTGAGATATACCATCAGAGAGGCTGAAGTTTGAGTGGAAAATCTTAGAAATAGACTGAGACAGAGATTTATTTTTTCCTGTGGAAGAAAAGCTCTTATAAGTGCCTAGTTGACACCCAGGAACACAATCCTGTGTGAAGAAGTCAAAAAAGACTTTTGAATATTCTCTTGAAACCCCATCTCACCCAAGTCAGAGATTCCTGACACTTTGGAAAAGACTGCAAAGATAAGCAGGTGATCTAAATATGTAAAAATGTGTATACCCTACAACCTATAATGAGCTTTAAGAAGAGCTAGACATTTTATGGACACTCTTGGTGCAATGGATAGTCCAAAGGGTAAAGCAGACAACTTATAATGTGATGCAGCCACAAAAAAACTCTAAGAAATGCTTGAAGTTTGGATGAGTAGGGATGTGATAAGCATCTTTTAAATCTAGTGTTATCAGAAAACTTGAATGAGGAAGGAAGGAAGGTCACCTTGGGCACCATCGCAAACATGGTCTCCAAGAATTTTCTTTCTTTGACATTAAAAAACATCCCTGAATAAAAACATTTCCCAATTTTGGAAGGAGGAAATGGTTTTATCAATCCATGAGACAGCATGTAATGAAGGACAGGAAAATCAGAATCTGATCTGGTGGATAAAAAATTACTCCCTGAAAAGGAGGGATTTCCTTCAAGGCCATTTTTAACCATGATAGAAACTATCGGTTACCCAAGAGAAAAGTGGAGATTCAGACTTTCTGGAAGAGAAAAGGGACTGCCAGGGTGGAAGGGGAGAACAAGGTCCCTTATACAGTTATTCTTACTTGATGGAATGTCCTTGATTTTTTTTTTTTTTTGGGGGGGGGGCTGGATTATTTATGGAACCACCTAACAATTTCTTCTTAAAGATCTGCTTCCCTGAATTTTGTTAAAACTGCTTATTCTCTTTTTAGCCAAAAGTAGATAAGGATACATAGAATCCTTTACAAAATCTGGAAAAGGAGAAAGGAGGGCTGAACATTTTTTAAGAAATTTCCTTCGTCAATTTACCCCTTTTGTCACACTTTTTGAAAACCTCTGAGGCAAAGGGGGCCAAAAATAAATCTCTCTCAAATGTATAATTTAAAATCTCATTTTTCACATCCGAGAGGTTCTAGGAACACAGCATGGCAAACCTTCTCAAACCAGTACTAGTAGCCACAGCCCTGGAAGTATCAACTGAGTAATACACACACTTTAAACAATGAGTAGTGATGTGTACAGCAGAAGAAGCTAAATTTTAAGCAGATTTTTTTCTCACAAAAAGAAACTGCAGACAAAACATTTGTCATACTTTTACAATTAGTCAGAATAAACTAACACAGGAGCCTGACCTTTCAAAATTCTAAAACTCAAAGTTGTACAAGCATACACTTTTGTCCCAGACACTAATCTATAATGTTCCTATCCTTATCAGAAACAGTAGGATTGGAATTAACTAAATGTACAGCAGCAGTAAGATTAACTAAAAGCTGTAGCTGTTGGGTTAGGTTTGGAAAGCGTTTTGGAAAGAGTATAAAAATTAAAAAAAAATTAAGATACTACATTTTAACTGCCTTTTTAGGGGCAGCTGGCTGACTATCAGGAAAACTGCAAGTAGTGACATACACATTCTCCAAAGCTAACAGAACTGGAGGAATGGGTAAAGGCTGTGGAAATTATTTCTGTAACAGTTCACAGAATTTTCTTTGGAACTTAGAAACTTCAATTTTCCCCAGTGAAAACACTGGCAGATTCTGGAAATAATCTCAGAAAAAGACTACCTCCCACGAGGAGAATCAGAAACTGAGCTCTCCTCGGAGTCTGAATCAGAAATCGGAGGAGAAAACCCTGTATCTGTCCATCTTCTAGTTCAGATTCAGATTCCATGGTCATGTCGAAAAAGGTGCCTCTTTCCTGAGTAAAACAAGTAGTGAATGCCAGTACGCACTACCAGTCTACAAAAGTTTTTTTTTTTTTTCTGACAGAAAAACACAGTATAAAGCATTTAAACCACTTTGTCAGTCCCAAAAAGTAAAATAAACACAACTTCTAAACAGAACAAATGCATTTCAATTACTTTACACTTTTTAAACTGACAGGAAAAAAATGTGCTCTCATAACACTACAATACAGTCTCTTGACAGTCCATTAAAACACAACGCCTAGCTTAATATTAACATTTCTGAACAGGAAAGTATTAGTAAACAAATAATTCTTAAAATGGAAGTTTTCTCCCCAAAGGGAACTTATCTGCCCAGCAAAAGAACGGCACAAGCAGAAAGTCGATTACTGAAAGTCTCAGAGAATATTGTAAAATAAGCAATAACATTTTTAACAAATACCTGGCAGCTATCAAGAGCTTGAGTAAATCTCACAGCCAGAATTTATAATGCAACAGAAGTAAGAAGCTTTGGTGACAAAGCAAGTTACAAAGTTCTCCACTTGCTGCATTCATGTCAAGTCTCCGTCTGCAAGCTCATGACAAAGGTTATTATGGTAATTAAGGTAGGATGCCTGTACATAGTTTATTTGATGCACTAAGCTAAACTGCTTGAACTTGGCAATATGAACTCTTAACTTTATCACTCAATTGTTCTCTTGTCCCATGGTCATAGTTAGTACCCTCTGCCCTTAAAACAATGCTAATCCCTTTATACACGGACCTTGATGAATATATATGTAAACAAAAGTTCAGCACAGGGCAACAGCCATCATATTTCCAGAAGACCAGTAAGACACACGCTTGTTCCTAAACCTGTGAACCTTTCTCTATGTTATTCATGATAACAGACTGGACCTTGGTAGTTATTTTACGCAGCAGTTGTGTTACATCAGCAGTGCGGTCGGACAGCTGTTGGTTTATTCTGACAGGTTCCAGAGACCGAAGGAGTGATTTTTTTTCATTCTTTTTCTAAGATGGGTTAGTGTCCCCCACAATACAGCCTCTCATTCTTAATCCTTTAAAAACATGCCACATGCATGAGGATTATATGGCCAGCAGCCCCATCTAATGGGATTGAACATCTATTTGTATCACTCTACCTATCCTGTTTACCTGTCCATGTATCAATCTTAAAAGTGACCATTTAGTTGAGTCTTTCTATTCAACAATCTAGCTGCCTATCTAATGTACCACACCATTTGTCTAAACAGAAGAAAAATGATGCCAGGTGTGGATAAAGGAGACAAAACACACAAAAATGGTTACCGAATAACAGAGAACTCTGCCTGCCTGCTCACATATCTTTGTCACTGCTATTCTGAATCTGAACTTAAGAAAGGTCAGGTGTTTCACATTATAGTCATGTTCCATACTATTCTGATATGGTAGGCCTTTCACAAATGTAGTCCTGTTCAATCTGCAAAAAATATTCACTACTATTGTTGTTGTTATCAGATACCAGGTATTAACAAATAGTTTCAAGAATATATTTTTGTTTTGGCAATTTAGGGCTGGTTTGTCAGCAACAAGCACATCCTCATCCTTCCAAACTTGTGAGCATCTCCTGTGGTTGAGGATGCGTATGCAGTGAAAGACTGAATAAGCTGTACATATCTGACATTACTGCTCCTCATGGTGAAGTAAACATTACCACTTGTCTTGGCATTACAACTAGGTCAACAGCTAAAAGATATTGCACACATTGGTAAGAAAAGGCCAAAATTCACCAATAAATCGAGAAGTCTCTATGGCACCTAGGACTCTATAAAGGACCGATTTTGCCAGTCTGGCTGTGAAGTGACAAACTGTGCAAGCACTGCTTCTTGAAGGGCAGCTTGTATAACACCACAGGCCTAATAAGTACTCGCCATTTAAGTGGTACATTCCTAGCACCGCACTGCAAAACTGGTTATGAGCTCCACAGCTTCATTGAGCTTTATGTGTGACACTCTTTACACTCAGCTTTGCTTAGTGCACTAGTTTCCACAAAGTAAGTCAATTGAAAGTCTCCTTCAAAGACATTTGACTGTTATGAAACAATCTTTGCTAAGAAAGACAGAGACAACTTGAGCAGACATTACAAAACCACTGTCAATAAAACTGTTAAAAAAACACAGATGAAAGCTGATGAAAGTAGGAGGAATACACAATCAAGTACTTTCTAGCAACTCTTTGCTCCCACTAATCAGCTCTTTCATTTTCTCTCCCTCTGATAATCTCAGTAATGGGGCCACGACTTTGTCTCAGATATGAGACCAGTTCTATGCTAATCTAATTCTACTATAAAAGTCCATTTTTATTAAACAAGGTCATGATGTGTCACTAGAAAATGTAATCATTTCATTCTAAATACACTTTATTAGTACAATGGCTGTATAAAGTACAGTTAAATCTAATGCGTATTAGACAATGAAATATTATGAAGCTAGTTATTCTGCAATACTCTAAATACAGCTGCACATTAAATTGATACGGATTTGTTTTTAGTTAACATGTTAACTCTGAAGTGTTAAGCTTTATTCGTTTTCCTCTGAAAACAGCAGCAACTGAACAGTGGAACCTACTAATAATAAAAACAATTAATTTAATGGATTTACTTAAAAGCCTTTCAGTAGTTCGCACAGTAGAACCTTGAATTGCTATTAAAGTAAAACAGAGAGACATGAAACATATTTTCTGTGACCTCCACATTTTAAAACGGAAACAAAATTAATGCAGCAAATGATAACATTAAGTGGAAGCTTCAATGAAAAAAGGACATGTGGTAGAGTATTTTAACATTAAAAAATACTGCAAAAATGTACTTCATAGAACCATGCTACAGTGTCAAACTTCCCATACGAAAATTGTAGGACAGGCAGCGAGACAAAGACTGACACATACAATATTTCTATGGTCCTTATACTGCTTAAAAAGAAGCTCAAAACAGACGAGAGGTTCAATCTCGATGACAAAAAAAAAAATGAAAGGGCACCACTTAAAGTGATGTTATTAGAAGGTGTCATGCTCATGGCTTATTCTGTAGAAATGTGTGTTCTGACAGTTTTATGCGAAAACATGGAAAATGTGGCAACTAGTTTAGGCTACATTTTCCATTCCAGAGTGCATATTCATAACTGGCACGCCACTCTGCAGTACTTTTAACTCACTATTCACACATTACTGTTATGACCTAACCATTTAAAAACAACATTCTGAAGGTGAAAAAACACAATGAATTTATGATTTTCCTTATGAGTGGAAAAATAAACAGAATAATAATTTAAGTATATTTTTTAAGAATTACAGGTGCTACATTGTTGAGAGTGAAATATGCCAATTTAAGTTAAAAAAAAAAAAAAATTCTCTCTGACATATATAAATGTTATTAGTTACAATGTATTATTATGTCACTCTTTGTAGCTAGTTGCGACAAACGATTACAACTTCATATGCATTTCCTAACAAAGAACTTTAATCAAAGACAAAATATAAAAAAATATGTATCTTAAACAAGCACAACATATGCAGAATTATGAACAGCTCACTCTGATCATAACCGGCTGATTATGTTCTGAAGAGTTGGATGCCAAGAAATTCAACTTGAGAGGAAGCTCAAGAGGTGAATCTTGGCATCCATGTCATGTACACACAATAAAAGGTTATGATCAAAGACCCGAGCATAATTCTTTGTATAGTATGGAGCTTTATCTACTCCATGTACTACCAAGTTACAGGAAGGAAAAAAAAGGCTGTTTTACCAGCTTTCAAAGCCATAAAACACTTATCAAGTGCTGTCAGAAAGTCAGGGGCAGATTACTGGCAAAGAGAGCAGGCAGAAAGAAATCTACTTCTAATTCTGCCTCAGTCATTTGACTGGCAGGTTTAACTGCCTATTGTGATACCTGATCTTAACAAATGCAGCGGTGCTTAATGATTATGAAGCTTGGATCTCCCACAATAGGAACGCTTAACTGGTTAGTCTTTTTCATGAAATCGGAACATAATCAAAGCACTCTATACATTACAAACCATTTGTTAACATTCTGGTTATATCACAGAAAATTATCTTCAACCTAGCCAAGTCACAGGGAAGTTTTGTTTCACTTCTCTAGTCCAACGTCATTAACTATCTGTCCTATATATTGTACAGTAAAAGCATCAATAAAGAGGTTATGACTGCAATCAAAACCATTTAAGAAAACCACACTGACAAAACACAAGTACTACAAACAAATGTATTTAAAAATATACACATGCTACCAACAAAGCAACTCACGCTATTCAAATTTCTAAACAAGTCTATATTATTATTTAAAAACATATATATATATATATATATATATATATATATATATGCATATATACACATGTATACATATATATATATATATATATATATACATATATATATATATATATATATATATATATGCATATATACACATGTATACATATATATATATATATATATATATATATATATATATATATGGCACACACACACACACACACATATATATATATATATATATATATATATATAGACACATACATATATATATATATATATATATATATACATATATATATACATATATATATATATATATATATATATATATATATATATATATATATACGCACACAAAATATGTATGCATACATAGGCATTTATGCTTATAAAACAATATATATACTTGGAGCTTTTTCTCCTTGGGCCTCTGCTGAAAATGGGCTTCTACCCAGTCAGACTTTCCTAGTAATCAAATGTCAATAAATGAATATAAAACAACAGAGGATCATTATTCAAAAAAACAAATAGTAAACAAAAATGGTACCAAAGAACACTCCAGCAAAAAATAACCACTAATAAAACAACACCTTTATTCAAACATAAAACAAACCTTGAACTTCCATAAAGCCTTCAGGGGGAATAGACCACATAACTGAAAAGCTCATTAAATATCATAGATATATCTGCAAACGCCAATATATCAATCAGTAAATTATTTCCAACTTAATTCATTAAGTCTACATCATTTTAATGAATTAAAATTTTAAAATATACAAATTCTCTTTTTTTTTAGCAACACTATTATGATCAACTCTCCCAAATAAATTCGCTTTTCCCATCCAATAACACAGTAACTTGAAATTTTAGTATCATTCGAAGGTAACAATATAAAATGTTCAGCAACAGGTCTATCTCTCTTAGCTGTTCTGATGTCTTGTAAATGCTCACGTACCCTATCGTTTAATTTTCTCTGTTATACCAATGTAAAATAAGTGACAAGGACATTGTAGAATATATACAACATAGGCAGAGTCACAAGAATGTTTTTTTCTTTTGTTTTTAATAAACATATTTATTAAATTATCACATATGACAGGGGCAGTCTTACATTTATACAGATGAAAAACAGACACTGGCACCAGTTTAGTTGCAAACATTATACATCACAGACGCCACTGAAACAACATCATTGATAATCTATCCAGTCATTGTCAGTTAAGCATTATACAGCTCATTCAAATCCTGCCTCTTAAACCTCGTTCCTTCTCTGCATATATTGTTCCAACAATTCCCATTTTTTCTTAAACAGTTTGCTCCTTCCCTTCTAAAGATGTAAAAAACAAACAGGACACCGGAACTGAGGCAGAGCCCACTTGTATATACTATTTATTGAGTGCTTTTGTCCCAAGTACACGAGACTTAATCAGAATAACACAAAATAACTAGCAACCACATTAAATACCAAGCACACAACAATCTGATTGGATGAACAATTAACACATATTTACTTTACAGTTACAGAATAAAACACTACCAACTACACAATCTACCAAACTAATCTATACTATCATAAACACATACATAAATACTAAAAAAAAACATTTAAATTTCTGAAGAAGTTTTTAATTTTAAAATACTGCTGACAGAATATTGATCATTCAATCCTGGAAAAGCAATGGCATTAGTTCTAAGTTGCCACTGTAGTTCCTTCATTTCTAAAAATTCATTCACAGAACCACCCCTCTGTCCAAGATCGATATGATCTATAACTGTGAACTTGAGAGTGTTGTTCATATTTTTCAAGGTGTCTAACAAGGGTATTATTATGGTCTTTTTAATACTATAATTATGTTGATACAGTCTGGTTTTAAAACTTCTAGTTGTCTTCTCCACATAGAATGCCACATAATTTTGACATAAAGCTACATAGACCACATATTCTGTATTACAACTATACTTTTTCTTTAACTGAATAGGGCCATAATAAAGAAGTATACCTTTTCTAAAAATCCCAATTCCAGTTGTTTTATCTTGTTACTATATTCACTACTTCTAGTAAAGTTGGTCTAGATTATGATTTCCATTTTCTAGTAACTGCTTTTTTGGCAGCCACCATAATTAGACTCAGCAAGGCTTTACTATGTCTAAGCAATTCTGATTCTGTATCATAGCTCGAAAAAATCATCTCCCAGTCAATCCAATCTGCTCACCCAGCATCTCCAACAAAGTGGTCCGCAGGGAACCCCTAAAGTCTGCCAGCTCATTATACTGCCAAAAAATATGTTCCCAGCCGCCTCTTGCTTGCCTGTCACACCTCCAACATTTGCTATCCACCTGATGAAAAATTCTTTGGAGTCTACTTGGGGTATAAAAATACCTATGTAAACACTTCCAGGCAAAGATCCTAAATCTTCTAGACTTTCTTGCAAATTTGGGAGATGTACATATATCTCCCCATTGTCTCTTAGTGAATTGCGTATCCAGTCTCTCTTCCCAATCCTTTCTAAGCTCCCGGATTGATTCTTATAATCATCATGCAATATTTTCTATGCTTTACTAATCATTTCTTTTGTAGTGGCAGCTTCTGTTCTAGATTCTATTAAAAACCCTACCAGTGCTGGCCTTTCAATTAAGACCCCCATATTTCTCTTTGCCTATACTGTGATATAAATCCTTGATAGGAAATGCAATCTCTAACTTGCAGTCCAAATACATTCTTGACCTCTTTCCATTCTATTACCCTTCCCTTTCTGGTTATTTGTTCCCAATACTTTGGTTCCTTTGCCAGTTTTCTCCAATAAATTCCAGCCCCCTCTTGCCTATTATCTGTATCCCTAACCAAAGTCAACTCTAATCAGTAGAATCTCTTTTCTCAGTTATCATGCTGGTTTAGTTCCTAGAATACTCCCTGCTATTTTATGAATGTAATACTCTGTATGATTTTTGTTGTTCTCCTTAAGTGTCTGCATCCAAAATCCCAAACTCTCCTTATTTTTTGAGCTGCCCCCCCCCCCATATCATCATTTCTTTTCACTTTGAATTGTAGTTTTCTGCTTGTGCTATGCATAACAACCTTAACTGTGTTGCTCTAAAATACCCCCTCAAATTGGGTAATCCTAGTCTGCCTTGTTCTACTGGAATAATTAGTTTATCCCACTTCACCCTTGCTGTCTTCCCTTCACAGATAAAATCCTTCAAATCTTTTTTTAATTGCTATCCGCAGGTTCTCCTCTAGTTGATAAAAATATGCTTGACCTATGTAAAAGACAAAAGGGACTAAAATATTTTAATTACTTGTATCCTAATATCCATATCCAAATAGCAAAGCTTCCAGTTTCTCAATTTTTGTATCATCTTCTTTTTAGTCTCTTCCCACATATCCTTAGCTGCCACAACATAGTCATTTCTAATCCATACTCCTAAATACTACATTTTATCATGTCCCCATAAATAGGAATATTGTTGGACAAATTTGTGTGTGGGTACATAATTTACTGCTATTGCCTCTGTTTTAACTTCATTAATTTTGTGTCCCGAAAAGATGTGAAACTGTCTTAAAATGTTCCACAACACTGTAATGTCCCTTTCCGATTTTTTGATGTATAAAATAATATCTGCAAATACAGCCAGCTTGTCTTGACTACCATACCAATTATATCCTTCAATTTCTCAGCCCCTTATTTTCTTTGCCAATGGTTCTTACTTAATACAACACAAACAAAGGGGAAAGTGGACAACTATGCCTGGTTCCTCTACTCATGCAGAAATTATCAGAGAGGACCCACCCACTGCAATTTTATTCTCTGATCCCTCATATATACTCCTAATCAAACTTGTAATTATATCAGGGATTGCTCTGCTCATGAACTCCCAGTTTACTCTGTCAAATACTTTCTCTGCATCACGACCCACAAATAAAAGTGGTATTTTCTTACGTTCTGCTTCCCTCTGAATCATCAACTTTCTGTTAATATTGTCAAATGCTTGCCTCCCATCCACAAAACCACACTGATCTAGATCTATCAATTTTGGTATCACTTTTGCCATTCTTTTAACCATTATGGACATAAACACTTTATAATTATGGTTTAGTATTGAAATGGGCCTGTATGAAGCTGGATCCGATAGATCTTTACCCTCTTTAGGCATTGCAGTTACCATCACCTTCTTCCAGGATGCTGCTACTTCTCTTCCTCTTAAAATACTGTTAAACAAACCCTTTCAGATCTTTATCAGTTTTTCCCACCTAAGCTTTCAAACATCCACAGGAATACCATCTGTTCCTGTAGTTTGGTTATACATAACCATTTTTATCTCATCTCTTCCTATCCTGTTAGTAATTGAGCCTCATCTACCTCTAGCCTTGGCATATTTAATTCTTAAATATGCATTTGCATCTGTCCATTTTCTTGATTTCCACATTTCTCTGCTTGATACAAACTTTCATAAAATTTCCAAAATATTTCTAGTACTAATACAGGATCTCATTATCGTCCTTGTTATAGGCTCCCTAAGCTTGGTGACGGCCCTTTCCACTTTCTGTTCCCAGAGTCATTGTGCTAAAAGTTTTTGTGCTCTAGAATTATCATCAAAAACACAGCCGCTTAATAGCAATCTTTCTAAACTTGTGCACATTATCGAGGTAATCCCTTATTTTCTGTTTAGCATTCTGCAGTTGCTCCTTTTCTTGATCTGAGAAATTCCCATTTGCAATACTTTAACATTCATCAGTCCCTCTAAATAATACTTACTTCTTAACCATATCTCCCTTTCCTTTATTTCCATCCTAGTTTTAAACTACACTTTAATTTTATCGCACTCCCTAGCTACATTTTCAGAAGAAAATTCTATCTTCTCTAGTAGCTCCTGAATTAATTCCAAAGTCCATTCCTTAAATTCCTCTCTTGCCAGTGTCTTATTTTTATTTCATTACATTGCATTTTTATTTATTTTACATTTGATTACCAGGTAACTGTCCGGCTGGGCTGAAAGCCCATTTTCAGCAGAGATCCGGGGGAAAAAAGCTCCAAACAAAAGCAATAATTTACAGTAAAAGATAAAAAAAATACAAAAAAAAAAAAAAACAATTTACAGTAAAAAAGATAAAATACGAAAAACAAGTAGTACAAATAGAAAACTTGAAGTACAAAGAATAAGACGGTGATAAGACATCTGGCTAAGATCTATTACAATATAGGAATAGTCAATGGTGTATCAGCAGAGTCAGACACAAGCTACTCAGGGACAAACATTAATTGAAAACTACATACACAGCGAAAGATATAAAAACTATAGACTGCAAGGTTAGTCAGAATACAGTATGGTTGAGACATCATCAGTGGCAGGAAAAGGAAAACGGAGTATACCCAGTCTGGTTTAGAACAAGGACAGAGCCAGTGGGTGAAGTATTCTTTGAGACTTTGTTTGAATTTGCATGTGGTGTTAAGGTTAAGAAGGTGTTGAGGTAATACGTTCCAGTAGATACACTGGAGTCAACAAAACTGTTTGCAGATTTGGTAACTTTTAGCATAAGTTTGTCAGAGGAATGCAAGTTTCTGATATTATGAGTTCTCTTGGACTAAGTCTTTTAGGTCTGGGCAGTAATTTGGTTTGGTTAAAATAGTGTGTGCAACAGTGAGTTTTTACTTTATTTACTATTGGTGCATGATCTGAAATAGACACTGAATGCATTTCAAGACCTTCAATTAAATGCAAATGTTCCTTTGAGATATAAATTCTATCTAGCCTAAACCAGTTTTTGTATCTTGGTGAATATGTAAATTCACTCTGAATTCCTAGTACTGAATTCACATCTTCCACAAAAAACATTTTCATAAATTTCTTCAAAAATCTACCATCCTTTGTTATACTTTACCTTCTAGGCCCCCAGACAGATCTTCACTGTTGCAAACCAAACTCCAGTCTCCACCTATTAGTAATATTCCTTGCTGAAAGCTGGTCATTTCTCCCAGTACTTTAAGCTCCATTATAGCAGTTTTAGGTGGAATATAAATGCATGCCAGTGTAATGCTCCTCCCTAGTCAATAGCCCCTTAGTACTATGCATCTTCCACTATTACATTTTCCCCTCTTCTATCACTACTGGAGCTCTTCTTGCAATTTATGTAAATACTCCTCTTTTCTTTGCTCAGATATTCCGCTGTAGAACCATCCTGAAAACCTTTCTTTATCAAATTCACATGTTCAGTTCTTTCCAGATATGTCTCCTGTAGCATAGCTATTTGCACACTACATTTTTTAATACAGTTCACTATTCTTTCTTTTTTATATTTAACTGTAAGACCATTCAGATTAAAAGACATTACAGAAAGCATCATGTTCTTATATAATTATCACCTTTTATGTATAACTGCTTTTTTGTTAAATGTCTAGCTCCAACTTTTATGTTACATGTATATACTGGTGGGCATGTTGGTCTTTTATACAGTTGTTTCTTGTCATATCCATTTGCGCCTATGTCACATCTTACATAACGTTTTGTTTATTTTGAAAACCCTCAAACAGAACAAACACCTCCTCCAAAAAAAAACTTAAAAACTGTTAACTTAACACAAAAAACTATGTACATCTTCAAATACTGAAGTTTTTCTTCCTAATAATTTAAAGAGGTTATGTCTTACCATAACATTCCATCTGTTTTGTCGATCTTCATCTATTCTTGACTGATGGGTTACAGTTCTGATCCTCGGAACAGATCCGGCCATTATAAAGCTCGCACCAGCCAAAAAAACTCTCAAGCTAAAAGTCTACCCATAATGCCTCTCTCTACATTACCTAAGATCGAATTTGCAGACTTGTATCCCGGTTAACAAATGTTAAATAAATAAATAAATAAATTATAGAACAGTAGATGGAAACTAATCCAAATAAAGAAGCCATGTTCAAGGAATATACTAACAAAAAAAACAGGACAAAAGATGGCTCTGCCAGGAATCCACATGAGAGCGTAGGAGGGTGGGATGTTAAGAACAGATGAAGATCGACAACACAGATGGAAAATTATTGCAAGGCATAACTTCATTATCTGATGTTGTTAATCATCTATTCTTGACTGACGGGACAGAGTCCCCAGCTACTTTAAATCCTGGGTGAGGATAGATGATGGAAGAATATTCCTGAGAACCACAGAACCAAAGACGGCTTTTCCCCTGGAGACCAAATCCAATTTGTAATGAGTAATAAAGTTATCTGGGGTAGCTCATGTTGCTGTTGCCGATATTTCACTCATGGAAGCTTCAGAATTGAAAACAGCTTAAGTAGACATAGATCTGGTGGAATGTACCTTCACCGGCATTGGAAGCTTCAGATACTTGTAAGTAATGCATTCTCTTAACCACTTTGATAAAGTAACCTTGGAGATGGATTTTCCTACTGTTGCACCAGAAAAGGAGACAAATAATTGCTCTGATCCCCTGAATTCTTTAGTTCGGTTGAGATAGAAATGTAATTGTCTGTGAACATCTAACAGGTGTAAGCAATATTTGCCTTTGCTGGAAAAATTTGGAAAGAAGGCAGGTAATTCTATGGCCTGATTAATGTTGGCCTCTGAGACCACTTCCGGAAGAAAGGACGGACTGGTCCTGAGTATAACTCTATCCTTATGAAAAGTTATGTAAGGGGGCTTTGAACATAATGCTTGCAATTTGGAAACTCATCTTGCAGAGGTTATAGCTGTAAGTAGTAGTGTTTTCCAAGAGAAAAATTTTAAGTCACAATTCGCTGCTGGTTCAAAGGGGTTAAGTACCAGTGATTGCAAGATATTAGTCAGGTCCCATGGTGGTAGAGGATCTTTAAATGGAGGCCTTAAACAGACAGCACCCTTAAGGAAGACCTGAAATAGTCTGTGTGAAATTAAGGGTAGATCTCTGAGGCCATTATGAAAGTTAGATATGGCAGTTAGAATGACCTTAGTAGTAGATGCGGAAGCTCTCTTACCAAAATGACTGGCCAAAAATTCTAAAACTTTTTCTACCTGGGCTGAAAAGGGGACAAGGCCATTATTACAAGGCCAGATTGAAAATCGCTTGCATTTACTAAGGCAGAGATTCCTGGTGGATGGTTTATGGGATGCCAGCAAAATTCTTGCTACTGGCGATGGAATATCATTAACGGAATTGGAGGAACCAAACAGTGAGTTTGAGGCTTTGAAGACTGGGATGCACCAGTCCCTGAGGGTGAGAAGGAAGGTCTGGAACTGGGTCCAGAATCCATAGACGGTGAAGCAGATAAAGCCATAAGAAGGGAAACCAAATTTTCCATGGCCAGAAGGGTCAATGAAGATTACTTTGCTTCTCAACCTGGTACTTTCCTGAGGAAAAGTGAGATCAGAGGGAAGCAAGGAAAGGTATATAGCAAACCCGGGGGCCAATTGAGGAGAAGAGCATCTCTTGGGGATTCCCCTGGAGGGGGGGGGATCAGGCCAAAATAGTGTCTGCACTTGTTTTAGAGTGAAACAAAAAGGTCAAAGTAAGGCTTGCACCTGTGATGAAAGATCTTCCTTGCTATCTTGGGAATGAGAGACCACTCGTAAGGAATTAGAGTGAATCTGCTTAACTTGTCTATCACGTTTACACACCCCAGGATATGCGTTGCTATCAGAAAGTGGTTTGAGGCAATGGCCCATTGCCACACTTGGGAGGGCTTCTCAGCACAGGGGATATGATTTGGTTTCCCCCTTGTTTGTCGATGTACCAGACTATGGACATGTCTGATTAAACTGCAATAGTTCCTTGAGGAAGGACAGAGTGAAATGCTTGCAGTGCTAGTAGCAATGCCCTCAGCTCCAGAATGTTGATATGCAGATTGGCCTCTATCAGGGACCAAATGGTTTGGACGGTCTTTCCCAGATAATGTCCCCCCCACCCCATCTGGGAAGCATCCATGGTCGCTTTGGGTTGAGAAGGGACAAAGGGGCGGCCCAGATAAAGTTGTTCATATTCCATCCACCAGGACAGGTCCTTTTTGCAGTGACTGGTGATAAGCATGGGGTGGTTCACTTGGTGGGTTAAAATGTTAGAATGGGACAACTGACTTGCCAGAAGCCATTGCAGTAATCTCATGTGAAATCTGACTAGTGTGACCACAGTGATAGCCGCTGCCATGGACCCTAATGTTTGAAGCACCAGTAGGGCTGGTACTTTTTTTTGAGCACAAGCGAGAATGAACTTGAGATTTTATTTTCTGGAATCTGTGGTCAGTTAGGGAGGCCACACAAGACAGAGTGTTGAGATGAGCTCTGATAAATTCCATATCCTGAGAGTCAGTTGAGACTTTGTAAGGCTGACTGTAATGCCTAGATGCAGGAACAACTGCTGGGTGAATTATGTCACCTGTAACAGTAGATTTCTGGTGGAAGCATTGATGAGCCACTCGCCTAGATATGGAAACACTTGGAATCTGTGCAGTCTCAAGTGAGCTGTTACTGCTGCAATACATTTGGTGAACACCCTTGTGGCTGTGCTAAGACCATAGGGCACCACCCTGAACTGATAGTGACTGGCTCTTAGCTGGAAGCGGAGAAACCTTCTTGAGCGTTTGTCCATTTTTATGTGGTAAAGTGAGTCTTGAAAGTCTATAGAGCACATCCAATAGTTTTCCTCTAGAAAGAAAGTAATGACTGAACTGTGACCATCCAGAATTTGGACTGATGAACACATTTCTTTAGAGTACTGAGATCCAGAATCGGTCTCCAGTCCCTTGTCTTTTCTGGCACTAAAAAGAACCTTGAGTAAAATCTGGATCCTGTCTGGTCTGGTGGGCCCTTCTTGTATGACCCTTTTTTCTAGCAGCTTTTGTATTTCTAGAATGCTTGGACCCTAGGACTGGGTGGAATATCGGGGAGAGTCTTGTTCAAATTCTTGGGTAAAGAGTGAAAGGGATGAGGTAACCTCTAGAAGTAATTCTTAGCACTCAGGCATCTGTGGTTATTTGTCACCAGGCTGTTGAGTGCAAAGAAAATCTTCCCAGACTTCCTCTAGAGGTGTGCAATACAGCCTCCTTTCAGGAGCGCTGATAGGATTTGCCAGAGGAGGACTCCCTGGAACCCTGGTTCTGCGGGCCATCCATCTCTGCCTCTAGGATGGTGCCTTACATTTGAACTCCCCCCTCTACCCCAAAGGGAGTCTGCACCATGTGTGTTCTGGAAAGGCCTCTGGCACTTCTTGATCCACATCTTCCCACTCCTATGATTCCTGGAAAAGACTTGTTGGGGAGGAGAAAAACATATGCCTACAGCAGACAGGATTCTTCCATCTTTCTCACACCTGGATAAAGCTTCTTTAACTTCGGGGCTGAACAAAGAGGATCCGTCAAAAGAGCATTGACGAAGGAAGACTTGAATGGCTCTGCAAACTCACACAGATGCATCCAACCATGTCGTCGAATAGCAACACCTGAACCGGCTGACCTGGTCACCCCTTTGGCTGCATGTGCAATGAGCCTCATGGATAAGTAGCTAACTGGCAGGATACTTTTCCCTGGACCCCCTCAGCTACAGCTCCTGCTAGGATATCCAACAGCTCCTTGATCAGATCCCTTTGGAGCCTAGTGAAATTTGCCATAAAGTTCAAGGAACTAATGGTAAAGGTCAATGACGTAAATCTGATTCCCAAATCCGTCCATCACTCTCGACTCTCGGTTTGGGGGATGAACACTGGAACTTTCCTCATCTAGTTCCTTTTTAGTGGCAGCCATCACTATCAAGATATCTACAGTTAATCTTTTCGTCAACTGCTGATGATCCTTGGGAGCAGAGAGTATATTATCTGGTCTCCAGGGAATTGGTTATATCAAATCAGGAGCCCTTTAAGCCTGCTGAGCGATCAGCTTAATAAGATCATGGTGAGCTCCAAAGGCTTGCAAGTACACAGACTCCTCAAAGGAAAGTTTTTGGACTTTTAGCTAACCCTCTGAGGATTTCCGGATGTCTCCAAAGGAGACATCTTCTGGGGATGATCAGAGGAGAACCTCCTCCTCATCGAAAACTGTGTCCTTAGTGAAGGACCTTTCAGGGGAGTCTAGATGCTTCCTCTTAAACAATTTCTTCTGAAGGGGCTCTTCAGTGGGAATATCTGAAGAGGACTCATAAGAGGAGTGGCCTTTGGATGGTAACTCTTGCATCCTTGGAGCTCTCTGTCCAAGTATGGAGGTTGGTGTAAGTTCTGAGAAAGCAGGGGTCAATGGGTGAATCTCCAGTAACAAAGGAGCCACCTGGGAAGAAACAGTGGCCAAAGCCATCTCCATAGCTTGAAAGGCAGCCCCCCACCCCCGAGAAGGCTGGGAGCCCAGAACCAAGACAAACTCTGAACTGGAGGTCATATCCAGCCCCGCAAGACCAACCCCCAAAGCTGTAGCCAAGGAAAGGCTCCCAGCCGGCACAGCTCGAAGTGGTAAGGTTGGCTCAGATTTAAAAACAGGAGTTGACTCAAACCCTCCGGACCCTACTGTGGAGCACCGATCCCAGGGACCCATCAATTTCGATGGCACAGAGAGTTTCAGAGCTGTGCCCAGACCCAAAGACAAAGATGTTGTTGGTGCCGAGAGAACTGGAGCCTGTGTGGCTGGAGTCAACAACTCTAAAAGCCACTGTGGAGGTCAGAGGAGGAATATATTTAAGAGTAATGGGGGAGAACTCCCCTGCTCCAGGAGGGAGAGGGGGCTGAAAAGAAGGGGGAAGACCCCTAGCTGTCAGAAGCTGATCCACCAACCTCACTATGTCAAGTTCAGAAAGACTCCTGGTGCAGCAAATGGACAATCCAGAGGAAGATTCTGGCCTCACCATAAATAGGTTAGGGAGACGACCCAAAAAGAGGGTCAACTGATGGGTAATATGTCATCCTGGGTGCATAAAACACTTCAGTCTTTGGCACCGGGGCAGAAGGCTGGAGCTGCAAAGCAGCAGATGATGTCGGTACAGACATGGTAACTATAGATACCAGTGCAGATACCGGAGTCATTACTGGTGCCGGTGTCATGGATGGTGTCGATGGTAGAGAGGTTGTGTATGGTGCTGAGGACTCAGTCCATTTCAAGATTTTCAGAACCTTTGATTTCGGTTCCAAAGACAAACCAGCAGAAGGATATTTATGTTTTTAAAGGTTGGTGCCGATGGAGATATGGACACCAAATGACTAGAATTTGAGCCAGAGGCCTTTGGAAAATGGTCAGCCTTAAACAGCGCTTCTTCAAAGGAGCCTTAAGGAGCCCTTTAAGAATAAGTTTATTTCTACAGTCTACCAGGGCTCTAGAACTGAAGCCATGGCAGACAGAACATTCCAAATCTAGATGAGGAACACCCTAACAGTATACACATTTATCATGGTGATCAGAGTTTGGCATTTTCCTGTTGCACTCTTGGCATTGCTTGAAGCCAGTGGAAGATTTTGACTTATCTGCCATTATAGTTAAAAAAAAGGCAGACATTCACAGAAAAAGGATGGGGAAAACATTCACTCACAAACAGAAGAAAGGATCCTACCAATGATGGTAAGAAAGAATACCAAGTGGTACTAAGTTAAGGGAACAAAAAGTACAGTTTTGTACCTACCATAAATGTAGATGTTCGAAGATCCACATTGCTGCAGTCCTTACACTTGGGTAGTCCGCTGTCCTCGGTCGGCCCGAATATCAAAGTATTAGGCTGACGTCGGTCAAGGCGCTTAAGACTGACATCAGGACGTCAGGGTACAAATGCGCATGACCGACGTCATATCCTCAGTCTTTTCTTGCCCCAGATGTCAGAAGACCCTAAAAAGAAAGGCCAAAACCAAAAGACAGCAAAAAACAACCAACCACCCTTGCACTAATCATATGTACAATATATACAATATCCACAATATTCACAACCCAAACCACACAACCGCCTCTAACTACAGAGGGAAGGAGGGAGGGTAAATTGGACTGCAGCAATGTGGATCTTCGAACATCTACATTTATGGTAGGTACAAAACTGTACTATGTTCTTCATCTCACATTGCTGCAGTCCTTACACTTGGGTAGAATCCCAAAGCAGAGGTAAGGGAGGATGGCAAAACTATAAAGCAGTAGGGGCTGCCAAAATGCCCTGTAAAATTGCAGTGGCAAAACCAGCCCTAGATTTAGAGTACAGTGGAAGGTGGTAATGCTTAGAGAAAGTATGCACTGAACTCCAAGTAGCTGCCTCCAAAATATCTTTAGTTGCCACCCTCCTTAAAAAAGCTGTAGAAGTGGCAGTAGCCCTAGTGGAATGAGGCCTAATCCCAGCTGGAACCTCCTTACCATGATGGGAATAACAGAAAGCAATACAAAACCCAATCCACTTAGAAATAGTTTGTTTTGACACAGGCTTGCCCTGAGAACCCAAAGCAAAAGAAACAAATAACTGCTGAGACTGCCTGCACCCTTTAGTTCTGCTCAAATAATATCGCAACTGCCTGTGTATATCCAAAGTGTGCAAAATATTTTCCCCTTTATTTTGGGGGTTTGCATAAAAAGTAGGCAATTGAATAGTTTGGTTTAAAGCCACACTAGAAACCACTTTAGGCATAAAGGAAGGATTAGTACGTAGAGATACCCTATCCTTATGGAAAATTAAGAAAGGCTCAACCGCCATAAGGGCCTGTAATTCAGAAACCCTTCTCGCAGAGGTAATGGCCAACAAAAAAGCAGTCTTCCATGATAAATATTTCAACTCGGCAGTAGCTGCAGGCTCAAAAGTTGTAGAGTGAGTTTCTCCAACACAAAATTGAGATCCCAAGCAGGAGTAGGAGCTCTACGTGGGGGTCTTAAATTCTTTGCCCCTCTAAGGAATTGCTTAAACAAAGGATGAGAAAACAATGGTGGGTCACAGTCATAGTGAGCAGAAATTGCTGCAGCATGAACCTTAATAGAAGAGAAGGACAAACCTTTGTCCAGTAACTCAGCAAGATATTGAAGAGCCACACTTAAATTAGGCTTAGAAACATCAAATTCCTTTGCTGTACTCCAAACTAAAAATCTCTTCCATTTATCTGCGTACACTTTCCTTGTACTAGGCCTTCTGGCCTCCAAAATAACATTCAAAACTTGCTGTGGAAGCTGAGACCCTCCAGGGTTCAAAACAGAATATGCCAGGCTGTTAGGTGAAGAGAGTGAAGTTTGACATTGAGTAAATGACTGTTCTCCTGAGACAGCAGGTGTGGAATCGAAGGCAAAGGCCATGGAGGCTCCCGTACTAGACTTTTCAGCAAGGGATACCAGTGCTGTCGAGGCCAATCTGGAGCTATTAAAATCATCTTTGGCTTGTCCTGTCTGACCTTTAGGAGTACCTTTGGAAGGAGAGGCAGAGGTGGAAAGGCATACACATGAAGATTGCTCCAACTGAATGAAAGAGCATCCACTTTCCAAGCTGTGGGATGAAACCTTTTTGTGCAAAACTTTGGCAGCTGGTAGTTCAGTGGAGAAGCGAACAGATCTATGTCTGGAGTTCCCCATAACACTGTCAATTTCTGAAATACATGAGGATCCAATTTCCACTCGTGGGGATCCATAATTCGTCTGCTCAACACATCTGCTAAGGAGTTCTGTGCTCCCAGCAGAAACCTTGCCTGAAGATTTAGCTGTAAACTGAGAGCAGTCTCCCACAAAATCATTGCTTGCCTGCATAGAGGATAAGAATGTGTTCCCCCTTGCTTGTTGATGTACCACATGACAGTTGTGTTGTCTGTTAGAACCAACACCTGCCCTGGAAGAAGTAAATCCTTGAAAGCTATTAATGCAAATTGGACTGCTAACATCTCCTTCAAGTTGATATGTAGATGTTGTAGTCTGGCAGGCCACATGTCTTGTATCCACTTTCCATTTAGATGAGCTCCCCAAGCTTTGTCTGAGGCATCTGTCGTTAGAATCTGACTCGCCTCTGGCCGGGTCACAGAGAGTCCCTTGTTTAGGTGACATTCCTGAGCCCACCACAAAAATTCCTTTTGAATGCAAGGTATTATCTGAATGACAGTGTCCATATCTTGGCAGTGCTGTGTCCATACATTTTTGAGATACCATTGTAGCTTCCTCATATGCAGTTTGGCATCGGGAAGCACTAGAATACAAGATGCCATGAACCCCAAGGCTTGAAGGACTGTCCTTGCAGTCAGCCTGGACTGATGAGACAATTGATGGAAGTAAAGGAAAGATTCTTTTGTTTGTCCGGGGTCAAAAAGGCCATCTGGGATGCTGTATTCAGTCTCACACCCAGAAAGCACATGTCCTGAGAGGGTACTAGACTGGACTTTATTTCGTTCACAGAATACCCCAGGCATCTTAGCACTGCTATCACATATTGTAAATGATGAAGAAGTTCGTCCCTTCCTTGGGCCAGAATCAGGCAATCGTCCAAATAAGGATAGATCTGTATTCCTTTTAGCCAGAAGAAAGCTATCACTGGAGCCAGAACCTTCGTGAACACTCTGGGCGCAGTAGATAAGCCAAAGGGCAATGCAGAGAATTGATAATGAGAAGTCCCAGCCCGAAAACGCAGATACTTCCTGCAACTTAGCCTGATAGGAACATGAAGGTAAGCCTCCTTGAGATCCAGAGTCACCATCCAGTGATCTTTGCCCAGCAGAGGTAAAAGCTGTTGTAACGTCAACATTTTGAACTTGGGAATGTCCAGATAAGTGTTGAGGATAGATAAATCCAAAATTGGTCTCCACGTGTTCCCCTTCTTTGGTACTAGGAACAGGCGAGAATAAAATCCTAGGCCCACTTCTGGCAGAGGGACCGGCTGTATGGCCCCTATTTGAAGCAGCAGAGAAATTTGTTTGTGAGCCTCTATTCTTTGCTGAGGAGGAACGTCTGGCATGCCTTTGAAAGGAGGCAAGGTATGGAAATAAAACTTGTAACCTTGGTGTATGATATCCAAAACCCATCTGTCTTGGGTAATTAAACTCCAATTTTCCTTGAAGAGTGCCAACCTTCCTCCCCAAGGTGCTGCCAGGCAAGAAGGATCTGGCAGCTGAAAAGGTAGGTCATTGGGCCTGTTTACGAAAGGACTGGCCCCTGCCCTCACCCGAAGACTGTGCAGGTGAACTCCCTGTTCTAGGTCTGAAAGAGCCCTGAGCTCTGCCCTACCACGCCTAGATCTACCCCTAGACTGTGAATCATAAGAAGGGTACGTCCACCCCTTAGCAGGCCAATTCCTACTAAACTTCGGAGGCTGAACTTGCAAAAAATCTTTAACAGCCTGCATAGACTTAGCCTTGTCTTCCATTTTCTTTAAGACTGACTCCACAGGTGAACCAAACAACACATCAGACTGTAAAGGAGCATCCAAAATCCTTGCCTTAACATGGTAAGATAAATTCTGATCCCTCAGCCAGGCGTGCCTGCGAAGAACTGACCCAGTGGCAGCCACCCTAGACGAGGCCTGTACAGCATCAA
>NC_056730.1:975395775-975500775 GCF_019279795.1 Protopterus annectens | reverse complement strand
GCCTGTGAAAATTATTCACATATAAATGAAAAATGCAACACACACTGCCCATGATTGGAACTGTGGAAAAAAAAAAAGGCAAATGAATAGTCTAATTAAAATTAGTCTCTGTATCCATTTTAGGCATAAAACAATGGTCATTTCTAACTGAAACTTTATACTCTTGAAAAGTTAGATATACAGGCTACACGGATAGCATGTGCAACTTAGATATCCATCTAGCTGAAGTAAGAGATATTAAGGAGAGTTTTTAAAGACAGATGCTTAAGTTTAGCTACAGCTGCTGGTTCATAAGGAGTGCTTGACAACTTCTCCAAAGCAAAATAAGAAAGGGGCACTGGGCTATGTAACAAGGACTACAACAGAAAAGCATCTTTTAAGAAGCTCTCTGATAATTTGAGATTTCAAGGAAGACTCATCTGGTCTCTAATGAATGTCAAAGTTGGCTACCAACTGAACTTTCACACAGGAACAAAGCAGATCAGAGTCAAACTTGCCAAGAAAACAGTCATAAATGATGGGAACTGGAGTAGAAAGCCAATCTAATCAGTTTGCCTAAATACAAAGCAAAAAACACATCCACTTATTCCTGTAAGATTTTCTAGTACCGAGCTTTCGGGACACAAAACAAAGAGAACAGAAACCACTTTCTCAATCAAATCGGCACTAACGACAACTACTGGAAGTGGAGAAACCAGACAGTGAGCTACAGGGAATGAATGTCCATGCAACAGTTGCTCAATTTAATGGCACAAAAACTTCACTGATCACAGGAAGACTGGCTTCTCCAGAAGATCAGTAGTAAAAGATGAAGGGATAACTAAACCTGTAGTGGCCAGTAAGACTATAAGAGGATGACTTTTGCTATGTAAAGCTTCACCTTATGAATAAATGCCAGCATCTGAGGAAATGGGGGAAAAGCATAAAGGGAGTCTAAATCTACTTAGTCACCTGTAGGCTGGACTACTCCCATTGGGGTTTTCATGGTGATGGGATGAGAGAGAAGTCAAAAGCTGGACAATGTTCTGCGCAAGTTGCAACAGGCCTCCCTACCTTCCCCACCCCCCACGCCCATCCGCCATTTGCAAAAAAAAAAAAAAACAAACTTCCTGATCACTAATGAGTTGAGGGAGCACTTGTAAGGCATGAAAAACCATCTGCTCAATTTGTCCGCCATCAGAATGGACCCTTGTAATGTGGACTGGAACTAAGAACTATTTCATTAATATGGCCTATTCCCACATTTTCATTATTGTTCCACCACAAAGGATAAGGCAGCATTCCCCCCGGTTTGTTGATGTACCATATGTACCATACAACTGCAATGCTGACTGTCCGTCTCTGTAGTAAGGATCTATGATGGTAGAGAACTTTGAAGCTTTAAAAATCACAGCAGAACTGCCCTAATTTCCACAGTGTTTAAATGAAGTGAGCTCCGATGACATCCAGACACCTTAAACCATTTGCACATTGTAACGATCCCCCCAACCCAGGGCTGACATGATGACTGTCTCCAGTAAAGAGGAAGGCAGAAAAAGCTGATTGAAAGTAGGATTATTGGCATCTATGCATCATGACAGACATGTGAACTGTGCTCAACTAGTTCCCACAGACTGGGACTACTGAAGCAATGTCATGTGATACCTGGCTAGAGGAAATCAATGAGATGAGCACTATTAAGCACTTCTGCAGCGGCAGAAGAGGAGATGTGAAAAACAAACTCTTGAAACTAGCATCTGAGCCCTTTTACAAGGTAGATCTTGTCCTAAAGAAATGATTAGCCACACTGCAGTCTATGATGATCAGGCACAGAGATTGGCCATGTTCACAATTTATACCTAGGGACTGGAAGAGACTCACCAAAGACTCCTTGACTGAGACGAGCTAGTTTCAAGATGGGAGCAATAAGGACCTAGTCTTCCAGGTAGGGAAACAACTTAGCTTCATACACTTGGACTGCTATTACGCATATACATTTGCTGAACATCCTGGAAAGAGAGGGGACACTAAATAGAAGCTTCCAGAACTGGAAGTGACTTATTCAAGCTCTGAAGCATGCACACCTCCTAGACTACTTATGGAGTTGCGTGTGTGTGAAGGCATCCCAGAGGTCTAAAGAGCATATTCAATCTCCTTCTGTAAGACATGGATGGAATATCTGCACCAGGACCATTAAGTTTCTAGAAATAAATGAATTTAGACTGCTCAAATCTAGAATGGGTCTGAAATTCTTATTTTTGGCACCAAGACCTGAAGCAATACCTGGACACTCTCTGAACTGCTGAAACATCTTGGAAACTCTTTCTAACAAAAAGATAAACCACATCTTACTGTCACTTTTCACTCATGGGTAGGGTGTCCAACAGGGGGAGGGCATAGGACAGCAAGACTGAAGGAAACATAATCCTGTAACTTCTAGGTGCAATGGCCTGCACCCAGTTATCTATATTAACAGCCTTCCATGTTGACAGATGATTAGACAAATGATCTTGATTGCCTCTGGGGGGGGGGGGGGGAGTTAGGGAAGGCAGGGTTGTAGCTGTACCCTTAAACTCAAAAAAACAAGCTACCCTGGTAGAATCACAAAATCAATCATATGTATAACAGAAGGAAGAAAATCATGGCAAAAATTAGGTGCAGCACCCAGCAGGATAAAAGCACTCATTAAACTAAACAAACAACTCAGAGGACAAATAAAGTTTACCAAAGCCAAATTTGAGGTAAGTTTGACCTCCTAGGCCAAGGACAACCACAAAGCATTCTTTAGCTATGTCTGCAACCTCAAAGGCAATACACAACTGTGTGCAGAGCTCACTGTAAATGGGGCCACCTATACTTAGCCAGAAGACATAGCAAACCTCTTGGCTGATAAATTCAGCTCCAACTTTACTCCTCACTCCCCCTCAACCTTCCCCTCAGGAAACATCATCAAATATAACTCCCCCTACTATCACTAGGGAACAGGTCCTTAATACTCTCTCTAAAACCAAACACAGCACTAGTGGGCCCAGACAATACCCAGGGATACCTTCTAAAATAGCAAGAAACATCACCTAACAGACCCTCTGGAATTACTATTTAATTGTAGCCTTCAAACAGGCTTCGTGGAGAAAGGCAACAGTCATCCCTCTGCACAAAGGTGGGCCATTTACAGACCCTGGAAACTACAGACCCACAAGTCTCACTAGTCTTGTATGTAAAGCCATGGAAAAAAATATCATGGAGATGATCAATAAAGATAAAGTAAACTCCAGACATTGGACCCGACCCAGTTTGGTTTCGTAATGGGCAGATCATGCCTACTCAACCTGGTGGACTTTGAGAAGGTCACCAAAGCAATGGATGAGGGCGAAATCATTCACACTGTCTACCTTGACCTGGCCAAAGCATATGACAATACCCCACTCTGGCATTGTTGACGAACTTAAGAGGTTAGGTACAAACCTTTATGTCACCCAGTGGATAGTCAACTGGCTCAAAGACAGGACTCAGGAAGTTAGAATTGGGGAGTCTACCTATGCAAAGAGGTCAGTCACAAGTGGAGTCCCTCAGAGATCAGTCCTTGGACCACTCCTTTTTGGCATTTACTTCTCAGAAGTCAAGGCCAATTTCAGTGGTCTCTGGCTGACTAAATTTGCAAATAATTGCAAATTAGGAGCAGTCACTGAATCTCACACTGACACAAATGTTCTTCAAGAAGGGCTGACCTAGACAAACAACTGGTGTCAGAGTCATGGACTAAAACTAAACGCCAAGACATGCATACTATTTTCCTTTGGGAAGTCATCCATCCCTGGTAACTATCATATTGACAACACACCCCTTAGAGATGACACAGTAGTCAGGGACTTAGGGACACACATAGATAGTATCTAGCCTTTGATCATCACATATCTACAGTGGTGAGGAAATCATTCTATGTTGCGCAACTTATAAACAAAGGTATAGCATCTAGTCCAAGGAAGTCATTGTTCCACTGTATTCGGCATTCATCAGACCTATCATTGAGTACAATGTCCCGATTGGTATGTACCTACCCAGGCATATCTAACTACTGGAACGTCCACAGAGGTTCCTCACTAAAAGAATACAGGGCATAAGTAAAACATCCTATGCAGACCGCCTGAAGTCCCTATCCCTGTATTCTGTCTCCTACAGGCTTTTGAGGGGAGATCTATGCCTGGCATACAGGGCATTGTCAGTCCCCACTCTGATGGACCTCCTGCATATCCACAAAACAAACAGTACCAAAATTACCCATTCTAAAGACTTAAACCTTGCCTGTGATACAAATAGGACCTGCTGGAAAGGTAGGTATGTATCCCAGAGACAACCCCATCTATGGAACAAGCTCCCCATCCAGGTGAAGCAGAGTTCCTCCCTAATCCAATTCAAGTGCAACTTGGACAACTGGATGAGAAACCAGAAATTCATCCCTGGTTTGATACCTATGTCTCTGATGCAGACAGGGAACTTGTAGATGATTCATCACCCAGGCCCATCATTACACTTATCAAGGGTATCAGAACTCGTTGGAAATTTGGGATGCATGGCTAAGCTTAAAAAGGCCCTTGTGGTCATTAGCCTATTAAACACCTATGAACATATAAATGTGGACCATAACTGCTCCCCTCTATATGCAGTCAAGGCTGTAGCTGTTCCCCTCCCCTTGTGGATGGACTTTCATTGCCAGGCACCCAGTATTACTGCTGCGCATGTTAAAACAGCACTGTCCAAGGTCAAGAATACAGCTTCCATGGGACCTGACAATATCCCTGGCTGTGTTCTACATGAACTACAGAATGAACTGGCACCTCACCTATGTGCCCTGTTCAATCACAGGCTCACCTCAGGCTATATCCCTAGCAAATGGCGCACTGCTACAGTCATCCCTCTCCACAAAGGAGGAGCGACTACAAACCCTGGGAACTATCGCCCCATTAGCCTGACAAGTCTGATATGCAAACCTATGGAATGCATCATCATGGACCTAATAAACAAGGATATAGAGACTCTCCAAACTCTGGATCCCACACAGTTTGGTTTTGTGAAGGGTAGATCATGCCTGCTCAACTTGGTCGACTTCTTTGAGTCCGTCACCAGAGCTGTGGATGAAGGCAAGGTGGTTCATACAACCTACCTTGATCTGGACAAGGCGTTTGATACCATTCCCCATTCAGGAATCATAGAAAAACTCACTAAGCTAGGCATCGACCACTATATCACTAGGCGAGTTGCAAACTGGCTCACAGATAGAACACACAGTATGAAAGTAGCAGACTCCAAATCAGACTGCTGACCAATCACAAGTGGCATCCCACAGGATTCGGTCCTCGGTCCTCTCCTGTTTGGTATCTACTTCTCTGAAGTCCAGACCAACACAAGGGGTCTCTGGCTGACAAAGTTTGCAGACGACTGCAAGTTGGGAGCTTCCCCAAGTGATGTTGACATCCTACAGAAAGGCCTCGCTGAGACAGACTGGTGTCAGAATCATGGCCTTAAGCTCAATGCCAAAAAATGTGTAGTCATCCCCTTTGGAAAAAAACAGGTTTCCATGATTTACCACACTGATGGTAGTCCACTGAACACAGAAAGTGATCTAAGAGATCTGAGAACACAGGTTGATAGAAGCCGTTGTGATGTGGTCAGAAAGTCCTTCTATGTGGCACATTTCATTACTAAGGGTTTTGCATCCAGGAAGAAAGAGGTCATTGACTCCCTACACTCTTCCCTCATTAGGCCAATCATAGAGTACAATGCCCCATTTGGCATGTACCTCACTAGACACCTGCAACAACTGGAGAGGCTGCAAAAGTACCTCACAAAGAGCATCCTAGACCTTAAACACTTGTCCTATATGGACAGACTCAAAAAACACCAACTATTCTCTGTCTCATATCACCTACTTAGTGGCAATCTCTGCTTGACATACACAGCCTTGTCTGATCCAGCCCTGTTAGAAATGCTAAATCTAAAGAAATCCCAGTCCCTCCGCACCACATGCTCCAGTGACCTCAGCCTCATTACCACAATCAACAGAACATGGAGGGACAGGTTCATAACCCAAAGACTGCCCTTGCTATGGAATAGACTTCCCATGCATGTCAAACAGAGCACCTTACTGGCCCTCTTCAAGAGAAACTTTGATGAGTGGATGGGAAATAGAAAATTCACCCCAGAGATCACTCCAGTGGCTCTAATCGACAGAGGCACTGGGAAATAAGGTCGGGTGGCACGATATCAGGGTAATCCTATGGGCTAGGTTTGTAAATGCTCCATGGCAATTAGCCTAGTACACACCTATGAACCTATAATGATTGCCAAGAGCTCTGGCCATAGCTGTACTGATCTCACTAGAAGGAGCTCTGTTGACTGGACCCATTTGATTTCATTACTTTGTCCAAGCAAAAACCACAAGAAATGTAAATTCATTTGGGGGAAGAAGTGTTGCAAGGAGGACACCCACTGAATAAAGGCTTTCTCTTCCCATTCCATTTTTCCCATGTGTCTACATGTTTGGACCAAAGACTTCAGCAGACATTAATAAGAACCGCTTTGGTGTCCTGGGCAAAACTTTTAAGTCTAAACAAGGCATGGCAACACACAGTAAAGCCTGAAGCCATAACTCTGGTTAAACCTTTGGCTGCACTAAAGGCCATATACATAGTAAGGATAGCCATGGTTCACTCAGTGGCAGACTGGAACAAGAGCTGCTCTTTAATGGGTCTGTCTGGCCAATGTTCTATGGTGGAGGTGATTTTGTCTGGTAAATCCTTTGAGAGCTCCAGAACATGGTCTAAATAAGACAGTGCCCTCAAAGAGATTATCCACGATCAATAATCATGCTTTACTAAGTGCTTAAGCTCTCTTAATTCCTTATCAGGTGGATGAACCTCAGGGATTTAGGGTGGTTGCCTTTTTCAGTGGCACAATCCAAACCAAAGCATCAAGTTTGGGAGTCTCTGATAAGAAATTCCAGCCCCTTGGAGAACCTAGCACTCAATCTGTCTTCTTGGGTACGTGGAACACTTTATCAGTTGAAGTCCAAGCAGCTCTGTCAAAAGAAGGTGCCATACCATCCATCAAATCTGCCTGAAGAAACTAAAGGTAATCTAAAGTGTCCTTTGTGTGTGTGTGTGTGTGTGTGTGGGGGGGGGGGGGGGGGTGAAGAATTTGTGCCTTCCTCATTGCTGGAGAAATCAGGTATACCAGACTATAAAGGGGAGTCAAGGAGCTTCTTCTTGCACCTGGACTTTGTGAACTGCTGTGGGAGTGAATCTGAATAGGATGAAGAGCTTCTTCAGACTGATATGGAAGAAGATTCTCTGAAGGCCCTGTGTTCAAATGGCATCCAGAAAGGATGATGGTTGGAGTGACCAACACGGACCACTGGCTCTTATGATGAGAATGGCACCAAAGAACATGAAACAAATTCGGACAGCTCAAGACTGACACCAGGGCTAAAACAAGAGTTGAGACACAGGCACCCAAGGATTCCATACAAGCCACTAACAATACTAGTGCCAACACTGACAATAAAAAGGATAATATAGATATCAAAACTGATACCTTAACTCCAACTAAAGAGCTGGGAAACTCAGAAGATCCTGAAGCAACTGCTTTAGGAACACCATTTATACTGGATACTTATACCTCTGCTGACCCAGCAATCATCAGACGTTAAGGATACCAAACAGACCAGTTGACAGAGGAAAGCCCATCAAACACTGTTGCTTTAGTGGACGCTGATAAAATGAAAAATGAATGGTACCAATCAGGAAGAGTCTTGGGTCCTGAAGTGTAAGGAACTTGATGGCACAGAAGTTCTGTTTCCAACTGGCACATTTCTCAGGGCAAAAATACGTAATTCATCAATGTCCTATAAACTAGCTCAATGATAAGGTGGGCCTTCACCTCACAATATGTACTCTCAGCATTGAAGAATCAGAAAAAAATTCTTAACCTCTTTGCTTCATGCAGACTTGAAAGAAGACGGAGCCTGGACCACAGATTAAGAAGATACACTGTCCATACTATCACTGACCATTTGAGGAGGTTGGGAATTGCTGCCAGGAGGCTCAATCACTTTTATCGGAATCTTTTATCAAGAGGTCCTATAGCTTGATAGGTCACCTCAGAGAATAGAGAAGGGGAGTCAGTGTCTCGCACCCTTCTTGGCCAAATTTATTTATTAACCTTTGTTTACTGGGACAGTCTGTCTGGACACAAAGGTCCTTTTAAGCAGAGGCTTGTAGAGAAAAGTTCCACACAAAATACATACACTGTGCTTACAAAAGATGACAATAAAAGAGGAAGTACAAATCTGATAAAAACATTTATAACAATTATCAGTTAATGATTAGAAGATAGGAAGTACATATTAGAGAAATTAATAGGTAGTCTTGCCTATTAAACCAAAACAGAAAACAAATAAAATATGTTAAACATTAACAGCAGCTTGGTTGAGCTACTGCAACAGAGAGATCGCATATTTGCATTATGCATATTTCAGACATGGCTAAAACTCATACGCATTCCACAACGAGAGACAGAGTAGATTAAGTTGTGCAAGCAAACAGCAGCAAATATGTAGAGCAACTATAGTGCAGGGTACATCATCAGCATTGGTTTCTATGTTTAGGTTTATATACAGTCTTCATAAAAGGGTAATCTGGCTCCTATAGGCTGGGTAAGAGATGCTAGGAGCACAGTTTGTAAGGTACAGTAAAATGAAGGTAAGTAGATGCAGGGGGTACTAGAATGTAAGACAGAAGAGCAGATTGTAAACTACAGTAGACTGACACCATGTAAACACAGGGATATACTGAGTTAAAAGAGAGAAGAACCATAGTGGCAGACTAGATGAGGTATGGGAGACAAAACTTTGACAGAGGGGCCAACTGAAAAGATATGGAAGGAGTGGCCAGATTGGGTTTCCAGGTAAACAGCAGGTATGCAGAACAGGGTAGATAAAGGATGTCAATATGAAATGTTTCATGTGGGGTTGTGTGGGTGTGGCAACTGAAGGACGAAGTTTACTGGGTATTAAGGAGATGAGCTGAAGAACACTTGCTTCCTAGGAGACCAACATGCCAAAGAAGGACCTGCTCTTGATTGACAATGGGAACTGGTTCAATTTTGTTCTGTCCTGAATGGCATTCATAAGTTTTTTTTTTTTTTTTGTCAAATACAACTGCAACCTTTCCTTTCTTTAAGGATACCAAGTTATTCACATATGTCACACCTATCAAGATTGTGCCAGTGACAAACAGGACAGCCACTGATAGTGTTTGTGCTGTGGAGGAATTTTCTCCCCACAGGGGCAGCAATCAAGTACTTACACCATGATTAAACGCAGCAACAGCCCTGAAACAGACAGAAACAAAAAAATATCAAACAGCCAAGGGAACAAAGGACACTCCAAAAAACAGATTCTGTGCAATAAAAAAATGCCAACACGTGACCCACTGTGGGGAAACAGCTAGCCACCGCAAAATCATTCTAAAAACTTCCCTTAGCGGACACACTAAACTTGTCACCCAAAAGTATGAATAACTCAAAAAGGTGAAGAGAAAAAAGGGAAAAAGGGAACAAACTTTTTTAGGGTCTAGGCCTACGGGGAAAAAATAGAAGGGAGAGAATTTTTAAAAAGCATGAAAATATCAGACTTCTTAGAAAATATAGTGAGATAGATAACAACCTGCTCTTAATACCCTGACATGAAATACTGTCATATATAGTAGCAAAAATTCTAATCAATTTGATTTGTGTAGGAGTATGACAATTAAAGAACACACTTATCACTTCTTTTCTTAAAATTAAGTTCATGTTTAAGGCCAAAATGAAGAAGATACTTGCTAGGTAAAGGAGACAGCCTAAAGCAGATGCCCTATGCTGACCATCTAAAAAAAAACCCAGCTATACTCTGTGGCATATCGTCTACTCAGAGGCGATCTCTGCTTAGTATACAAGGCCATGTCTAACCCTGAGCTGTTGGACATGCTCCACTTAAAGAAATCCCAATCCCTTAGATCCAGAGATCTAAACCTAGTCATCACAATGAACAAAACATGCTGGAGGGATAGGTTCCTGACCCAGAGACTCCCCATACTCAGGAATAGACTGCCCATATATGTCAAGCAGAGCACCTCCTTGGTCCTCTTCAAAAGGAACCTTGACGATTGGATGGGAGATAGGAAATTCACCCCAGGGATCATGTCAATCGTCCTGCTAGACAGGGGTCCAGGGAAGTAAATATTGTGGGAAGAAATATCCAGGGAATTGTTATGGCTAGGCTTGTATTGACCCTAGGGTCGATAGCCTAGTACGAAACTATGAACCTATGTCATTAGATTTGGTTGATTATGGCTGCCTGATTAAAGAAACTATGAAAAGTGACATTACCAAGTGACAGAGCACAGCTCATTTGCCCTTTTTAATTTATTGGATGCTCACAGAAGATTAGAACACTAACTTACAGAATTTTACCCAGTCAGATATCAGTAAATAAAAAAGAAAGTGAACTGCTACTGAAGTCTATTTTTGTATATTTTTTCCTTATAACCAATGATTCGGGTCATTGTTTTCTTTAGTGCAGCCTGTCTTGAAGAGCTTGCTACAGAGATAGTACATCCCTTGCTCTTTTATTTACCTCATACGTTAGAGGAAATAAAACTAGTAAAACAATATGACAGAAGAATGTTCTGTGCATCTCAGCTTTTCAAGCAGGTATTTTTTCTTTGCCATTTTAATTACACCTCTGCAAACTGTCCACACTACAGTAACATCAAAAAGGTGGAAATTTCTTCAGGAGCCTAAGATACCCAGTCATTTAGTACTACAGATGAACCATTTACTTTTTCTGCTCTTTAAAAATAAATTGGCAGACATACAAATATAAGGCAACAAATACTAGTAAAAAGCAAATGGAAAAAAAATGCCAGCATGTACAGCTTACGATGCTTTCATATTCTCCAGCTGCAGGTTGGAAAGGGAACAGTTAGTACACATCCTACACTGCCACAGCAAAGTAACAAATTGTTGTGCTAGTATTCGGATATACAAGCTGCCATGTATTAATGGCATGACAGCAGGGAACTGATCCATGCTGAAAATGTTATGATGGATCAGCTTCTGCTTCCACAAGCTCATTTACGTGAATCAATTGTCCTAGTTTAGCTTTCAACAGACAGTTGTGATAAGAAAGGGAGCCAAACATTTCTGATTTCGGTGGGCAAGTCTCGAAAACATGGAACTTTTTAACTCTTGAAGGTTAGAAAAATGAAATGCAATAGATTCCCAACACAATATGCAGAAATAAAGGAACAATAAAGAAAGATCTGCAAAGCCTTCAGTGTTAAACATCACAATCTGGGAATAAGAACGGTTTGAAAATCCAAGTATGAAGTAATTAATTTTCCAGTTACCACTACATAAATTAACTTGAAATGCATTACTGTAACTATATGATTTGGCTTTTCCACACAACATAACAGAGGATGAGACAGCTAGTGTTAGGTAAGACTCATCAGAAAAATACTCATTAAAAATCAGACTGCAGTTTTACACCTTTTTTCCTTCCTGGAAAGAGATACTAAGAATTTGCCTTTCAGCAATCAGTTATACAGAGTGTTCATGCATAATGTTTTTCCCCTTGCATGTAACTATGCTGTTTTCTGACTGTTGAAAGGCAGTTAACAATTCCCTATTCAACCTCTGCAGTTCCAGTCATAAATATTACAACTCAGCATCTTCAACAAAAATAATACTAAAACAAGCCTGAATCATAAACATTAATTAACCTATAGTTTGAAACTGTGTTTCATTCGTAAACAGCCTAATTAAGAATGTACTGACTGTAAATAATTATATAAACATGCTCTTCTGTAACTAGAATCAATATTTTAATCTTCCTCTAAATTACTAATTAGAAAGGGTAATTACTTATTGAGCAATTAATCTACCATGTATCGCCTAAAGAGAAGCACTGAAAGCTTAATGAATGCAGCACTCAAAGCTTTGTATAGAAGCCAGAGCACAATATGAATTACGCTGGGTGTGCTGTAAAGAGCGTTATAAGTAACAGACTTCCATATTGAACTCTATACCCAGGCTCATGTGCACTGCTGTTTTAAGAAACAGCACTTCCAAGCACCGCTTGCATTGGTATACAGCATTCAACATCAACAGCAAGTATTTTCATATACAGAACTATCCATATGTTTATACCTGGTGAGTCAAAAGTTCTTAATAAAAAAACGCTCGATAGAGGCCTACTACGCAAGATGACAGTATACTGTACAAAATGATAAAAATACAAACATCAATTTCATTATTTTTCAGATGGCTAAACGGCTACAAGATCAAAAAAGCTCACACACACAAGCATACACACCGATTAACATAAAGGAGTACAAAATGTAACAACTAATAAGGTAAAGGTCACTGCCATGAATATAACTGCACCTGACTTCCTGCACAGTATATAAGAAATTATTTATATACAACCCTGACATGTTTATGAAGTTTGTCAAAAATCTATGAACGCCAACAGAACAGCAATGGACAATCATCTTTCCCCATAAGACGTTTCAAACCATTTACCAATGCAACAAAATTATGTATAGATTCCAGTTAGAACTTTAGCTGAAAAATATGCTTGTGCATTTGATGCAAACCCAACTACAACAAAGAAGGTCAAGTGAATGTATTCCAAACTCTGTTTACCCAAGGATCAACTAGAATATTTATGGTTAATTAGTATCAATTTCAGATGATTAGCAAGGTAAACAGCATGACAAACACTTAATGCATCAATATACAACCGGTCCACAAGAAAACTGACAGCTGTTGCAAGACATATGAACCACTACATTCTTGACAGTGTCTTGGTGACCGAGTTTATTGCACTTACTAATTTTAATACAGGAAACACATATAACATTACTGCATTTTTTAAAATACAGCACGTTTTATATCCCTTTTACAATGACAATTTACATACTTGTGCAATCTGGCCAAACAAAACAAGTTAAACATCACCAAATCAAACGCCATTAATATTGACTAATGCACATATCTTTCATTTACACAGCTTTGGCAAAGCTAAAATCTGGCTTTGTTCTTGATCAAAACCAGGATAAACTATATCCCTAAATGTGAATAAGTACCTTTTCATTCCTTATACCTCCTTACTCTCCCTTCTTCACTTACTTCCTTATTGCTATCAAATTCTCTTCCCTGACTTTCTCTCTAAATATACCATAAGCCTGTTTTTCCCCTTACTTCATATTGCAATTCCTATTTGTATTACACTAACTTCACTTTAATTTCTCTACAAACTGTCTAAAATTTCTCTATATGTTAAAGGATTGTCATATAGCTTGTACTGATTCTTAACCAACGTTTTAAATGTCAAAGTTGTTATAATTATTTAAACTGCAGACATTTTTCTTTTATTTTTGAAGATGGTAAAATTATTGTTCTTAAAATATTTTATAATAATTTGGAGCTTTTTTCCTAGGGCCTGCACTGAAAATGGGCTTCTACCCTGTCGGACTTTCCTGGTAATCAAATGTCAATAAATAAATAAATAAAATAATGTTACCAAACTTATCCCATTACACATCTTTGTTTAACAATTCATATTCACTCTCTATACAATGCATGTTCATATTTTGTCACCACTGCTACAATGATTTCTACAAAACACACACATACTTGTGTCTCACAATCCCACAGAGTCGCATTCAACTCATGCGAGAAAACACTCTTCATTCTGTCTAATTTTTCAGTAGTGGCTGAATATCGCACTAATTCAACCAGCTGGAATACTGAATTCTGAAAACCTGTCTCCACATTACCTTACAACTGTCAATTTTTACTAAGCATGCCAATATTTTCAACAGGCATAACTGTCTGTAGTATGTCCTACTCCAAAACACTTCTTAAACTCCTACACCATACACACTGCTGCACCATAAGGTGCATAATCAGGACACATAAGGTTGAATTCCAATCAATTTCTGGAACATGCCACAACCAGGTTTCTTAACTAGCTATACTCAAAAGAACTACTAGAAGTGCAAACCACTTGTCAATATGCCTTCCAAACACTGACCACATTTCTCCATTCTGTACATACGTTAACCATTTAGAGTTTCACAACAGATCCATTAGACACACTTACATTAGTTAGAATTGTCATCAGTGTCACAATTATAGCAGTGACTTGGCGAATGGGAATGCAAGTTAAATGAAAATCACCACTATAACCCAAATTCCTTTCCGTAGACAACACAGTCACCTCACCTCCCTCGCCTACTAAAACTTCCATTTATTGCTCAGGACAGATGAACTCGCCTCACATTTAATGCACAGTACCTTCCCATGGCATTCATAGCAATATTCACATCTGCAGTAACAAAAAGCCTCAAAACTCTTGGTTTAAGACATTATCAAAAATCCAGCATCTCCCAAATCCTTACCTAACCAGGATTGTCAACTCATTTTAGCAACATACCAACCTGATACTATCACTCACTTTTGTCATAACATTTGCAACTCCATGGGGAACCCTATCCACTCCAGTGATTAGGGTAGATCACATCACAGTAAGGAACCAGTCATAATCTTTTATGTCTTTTTCCGAGGGGGGGGGTCAACTTTATTGCATTGTGAAAACATACATCCATGCAAAAAGCAACAAGCAACATCTGTTTCCTTGAGAATCAATTTCAGAAACCCCACTCTTCCTGCAGCAACAGACAAATACTTCCAAGCAACCATCCAACAATGTCTGGCATGAACAGGAAAGGTAAAGTTACAATTTCTCACCTCCCTGGGCTCAACAATCATATCCGGTGGTTCCCGTATATTTTAATATGCAGTACACCAAATTCTCAGATTCTGCTCATGTGTTCCCTAGGAGCACTGCCGAATGCATTTTATTTATTTTACATTTGTTTACAGGGAAGCAGAGTCCCAGAGAGAAAAGCTCCACAAGGATAATTAAAGTCACGTTTTAAGCACTACTGAAAAATACAAGAAAGATCTGTAAACAGCATAACAATGAAAATGCCTTATACGCTTATTTATACAGATAATTACATGGAAATGCAACCACTGTTGCATACGGGGTACATCATAGGTTTTTCTGGTTATAGAAGAAAAGTAATTACGATATGACCTGAAAAGAAAGATGAGGAAAAAGAAAACTAACATCATTGTACAGGTATTAAAAAGCAGAGATGTGAAGAGTTGAAAGGTGGCAGTAATGTAGATGCAGAGGAAGATGTGAAGCTATAGAAAGGAAGAGAGTTTTAGGATGGTTTAGTGGTAGAGCAGACCCAGGTATTGACTAGGTATTCTCTTAGCATTATCTTGAATTTGGATAAGCTGTATACGTTGAATATGTTTTGAGGTACGGTATTCCAAGACTTTGATATTTTGGAGGAGTATATAATGAATCATCATGGTCATTATTGGGTTTAGTTATCTTCATTAGGAGTTTTTAGGAGGATCTTTGCGTCTGACAGTCGGTATGGGATATGATAAGGTCATTAAGGGCTGGACAGTTGTCTGGGTGGTATAAGATGGAGTGTGCTAGGGCTAGATGGTTAAAGGTGAGTAGATTAGGAAGTTCCAACCATTTTGGGTGGTGTAGTGCTGAGCAGTGATGTAATCTGAATGGAAGGTTAGTGGTAAATCTGGCTATTTTGTTGTAGCATGTCTCCAATTTATTTAGATTTGCTTTTCTTAGGTTAGTAAATACTAGTGATGCATACAAGAGTGTGGACAGTAGATGTGTTCTAGAGATGCACTGTTTAGTGGTGTTGGTTAGGAAGGGCTTGAGTCTATACAGTGAGCCTAATTTAAAGTGGATCTTTCTGACTGCTAATGCCAGGTGTTTGTCAAATTTAAGGTCATTGCCTATCGTGACACCAAAGAGCTTGGTGTGTTTAACTGGTTCTATAACTGTATTGTTTGATGAGTGAATTGTAAAGGGGTGATTGTGGTCACTTTTTTTGTTACTGGTGAAGAGCATGAGCTTTGTTTTGTTGTGATTGAGACTAAACTGACAGAAAGGTATTGTTCAATATCCAGGAAGGATTGTTGTGTTTTGTATGAGTTCAGGAAAAGAAGGAGCTGCATATGACGAAGGAGTCATCTGCATACTGGATTACAGATGCACGCTGAGTGGCTTTAGAGATTTGGTTTGTAAAAATGGAAAAAAGGAGTGGACCAAGGACTGAGCCTTCAGGTACACACATGGAGACTGGTAGCACAGGTGAAAGTTCAATTGCCACCTGCCTGTCTGTTGACGGTCAGACAGGTCAGGATAAGAGAGACAAACCAGGCCAGGGCAGATTGGGAGAGATTTAAGGCAGCTAGCTCATTAATAAGTTTTTGGTGAGAGACTATATCGAAGGCTTTAGACATGTCAAGAAAGATGGATGACGCAAGTAGGTTATTATTTCTATGGTGGTTGTGTTAGTAAAACAAACTAGAGCTGCTGTTGTACTAAGTTTTGGTCTGAAGCCAAGCTGAGTTGTGGGTAAAAAGGTTATTTTTTTAGGAGTTGGTCTAGTAGTTGTGTATGTCTGCATTTTTCAAGTATTTTTGTTATGGGTGAGAGAATAGCGACTGGCCTGTAATTTGTGAATTCGGTGGAGGTACCTCCTTTGTGTCAAGGGATTATGTAGGAGGCTTTCCAAAGTTTAGGGATATATTTTTCCGTTACAGTCCGGTTGATTAAGATTGATACGGTATAGAAGATGACGTCTAATTTAAGAAATTTAGTAGGGAGCTGGTCAGTGGCAAGGGGGTGAAGGTTAAACTTTAGATAGGTATTTTTTATTGTTGAGGTTTGCATTGGATTTATGATGAATGAGTTAAGATTAGTTTCCAGGTTTGTGAGAACTTAAATGGCTAGAACTTCCTCAGCTACTCAACTATCACCAATTAATACTTGCATACAACATTTTGAATTATCCTTACAAAATCCCATCTCTAAACAAACTACTAACCCAGTACGTATCCAACTGTCCCCTACGCTCTACTGAAAATTCTCTCCTCGGTATCTTTAAAGCCAATAACTCTGCAGGGACAGCTCTGTTCTCCACAACATAGCCAGAAACTGGGACAACTTCCCCCTACTCTAACCTCCTTCAATCCCCATGTTCAAAAACTCTCTCAAAGTGTACCTAATGAATCAATGGCTATACCCATGCATCAGATAAAACCCCTATCTCATTTTATAACAAGTAACTATTTAGATTTCTGACAATCTGCTACAGACTCAAATATTCCTACTACAAACCTTAAAATGTATTTTTTTTCTCTATGCTCTAATTTAAGACTTGCTGTTCTCTAAATAATCCTTCTTTATGCTGTTATGGATTCTGCAACATACACTTGATGTGTTAACTATACTGCAATTTGTAAGGAGCTTTTCTCCCCGGGCCTATGCTGTAAATGGACCTGTGCCCAGTTGGACTATCCCAGTAAACAAATGTAAAATAAATAAAATAAAAATAAAATAAATTGTAGGTGTAGTTAGAGAGGTACTGCTGCTGTTCTTAATTAGGGATAGAACAGAGTTGATAAAGTGTGTATTAAACTGTGAGGCTATGCTGTCAGTGTGGTTTGTTGTGGATGAAGCATGGGTGGTGGATTGGCTTGATTTTACTAACTGGTTAATACCTCCCCAGAATTTCTGGGGATTGTTTTTGTGCTTTTCCTAAATTGCTGTACAGTATTATTTTATCATGTTTTATTTGTTTTTGGCCTGGTTTCATAATTGGTGTATTTTTGAAGGGATATTTGTTTTTTTGGTCTTCTGGTATAGGTTCCATGCTCTCTATCTTTGTCTATGGATCATTTTAGTTTCAGTAGTGAGCCATTGTGTGTTTGGATTTTACTTTCATCTTTCTGAGGGGAGCTAAATCTTTTAGGATAGTGAGGAATTTTTCATTGAAGTACTGAAATGCTAGGTCAAGGTTGAGGTTTTTAGTGGGTGACAATCACATAAATTTAATAGAGTTTTGAAGGATTTAGGGGACAATTTCTTTTTGTTAGGAATATGTTAGTAGAGGGTGTTTTTTGGAAGGACTGTGTGGTATTTTAGTAGGTATGTGGGCAAGTGACCATTTAGGCTGTCAGGAAGGCAGTCTGATTGGTAGTGAAGTTGGTTTGCATTGACCAGAGTCCAGTCTAGGATCAATTGTTTATTGCTATGCTTTTCATATCTAGTGGGAGTTTCTCTTAGCTGACTAAAACTGTGAAGTTTAATGAAGTTTGAGGGACTTTGGGAAGAGCATGTTGCTCAGTCTATATTGAAGTCCCCCATTATTGCAGTTTCTTGGTTGAGAGTACATTAACACTAGCAGAGGAAGTCCTCAATTATATACCTGATAGGTTGTAGATGGCTATGATGTTGATGTGCTTGTTAGGGTTTATATGAAGTCAGGAGAGGAGTACTTCTAAATTAGCTAGGTTGGTGGGATTGATAAGTCTATCAATTTTAAGAATATCCTTGTAAAATACTGCTATGCCGCCACCACATTTAGGGGTCTTAGCTTGTCTGTGGATGTTACAGCCAGGGGCAAGGATTTTGTTATCTTGAATGTGGGGTTTTAGCCAAGTTTCAATTAGGACTGCCATGTCTGGGGAGTTGTGGGATAGGACTGTGTGAAATTCATGGACTTTGTCTGGTAGGCTTCTGAGGTTCATATTTAGTAATAGCAGATTAGAGTTGCTGTGACGGAGACTGTTGGTGTTTGCATTTGTTGGAGCGGTTAATTGGTTAAGTATGTGTGTTTGGGATTCGGAGCCTGGGTTAGGGTGTATATTCCTGCTTACTTTGATATGAAGTGTAATAACTGGGAACAGATATGACAGCTTGATAAATAACGTGTTGATTTTTTGGTGTGGACTTGGACTGATCTTTCAGAGAGAGTAAATGTTCAAATAAGAGTTTTATAATGGAGTTGATAAATAGTTCAACAGATATGATAATGTTGCATAGTGGGGTGTTGTGCTGAGTGTAGGTTGGGTTGGTGGGAGAGTAGATGGTTGTGATTTGGAAATTATGGAACAATGTAGAAAGGTAGACATTGATAAATAAGCCAAACAGTGTTGTAAGTTTGAGTAAAGTGATAATATGTGGAGTAATGTTTTGTTGGTAGTATTGGGGGTTAATTGACTGGAGTTGCATAGTGTAAAGGGAAAGGGTGGACTACTTAATGAGAGATAGAGTAAGGGTGCCACTATATGATATGCTTAATTCCTACTGGTTAATTTAAAAAGATAGGGTGTGGCCTAAAGTGGTAGATGGTCGCTTATAAATTTAAGGATAGTGGGGGCGGGTGGAAATTGAGGGTAGGGTAGGGAAGTGGATCTTGTTAAGCAATCATCTCATACTAGGTCAGGTTGAGAGGTCAAATAAGTAATTGCTCTCCCTCATAACGCATATATAAACATAGACAACATATACATCAGTCAACAAATAAAGAATCATATGCGTGAAAATGAACATTTCAGAGACTGACAATTATTTCTTATTAATGAAATAATACCATTAAAACCTCGGTCCACCTGATAAATACCAGCAGACTGTTTCAGCATCTAGAGAGAATAACAGTTGCACAACCTCATAGTACAAGTGGATTACTCAAAATAAATGCAGTTTTTGGAGTTTGAATAATGGTTATGTTTACCTCCCAAACATAAGATACACGGCTTGATTCTCACCTTTGAAAGACAACTTGTCTAGCTTAAAATGGCGCACAAGAGCAGACGGCCTAGTACTTACCCTATGAAACTATGAACTAAAATTCAGTCATAGCACTTTGTAACAAGTTAAACACTTACTTAGATTTGGAACAGGAAAAGTAAAATTAGCTTTCCTTAAGTGTGAAGTCACCAAGTCTATCCTCAGATTCATGAGAAAAAAAACACCAAGTACTGCTTCACGTCCAAACTCAAACACAGTTCAAGAGGCTTCTTGGATATCAACAAAAAGTTTCACAGCCATTACCAAAAAAAAAACAAACAAAGCTTGGCATAGCAGTTTGAACTTAAAATTTTGATCCTTGCATTCCCTTACTGACTACTAAAAACAGAGCATGCTTTCTATATGTCTGAACTGAAAAGTCATTGTCAAAATAAATTATTTCCATACTGTACGGATTTTGCCTGGATTCCAAAGCAGAGTCAAAGCTTGCTCTTATAACAAGATTCAAACTCTACATTACAAAAAAATTCACTTAGCACCATGACATAGGGCTAAAGCCCTAACTGCCCCCCAGATAACCAGCAACTGACTAGTAAGCATGGATGCTGGAGTGACCTGCCAGGGGTGAGTAAAAATGACAGGCTGGAACCTGCTTACCCATTCTAAGGAGGTGAAGTAGTGTCATAGCTCACTACAATGGCAACAGCTGCAGGAGTGTGGGTGTACCACCTGCAACAAGGAGCCTAGGGTGTACATGCTGTGAGCAGTGCATCACTTGGCCAAGAAACTTAGCATGTCTGCCAGTACCCATGTTCTGTCTGGTGACAGCTATAGTGTAGCATGCATGCCACTGGGACCAGAGGTTAGAAGCACATCCCAATACATAAAGTCACCAATCTTTACACATGATTCTTGCCTCAGAGAAATGAGTGGGCTGGCATGCTGTCATCCCTGGAAGGAGTAAATGGCTCCACTGGGTAAGGGGTAGACTTAACAGTCATTATGGGGGCAAAAAAAATTACTCATCCCAAGATTTGATTAGGTCAGCTAGTAAAGCCTAGTGGTTCTGGCCAAGGAACCAGACATGCTTCCACAATATCTATGCAAATTAGCATGTCAGCCTACCCTTCATAAACACAAACATCCCTCTTTCTTGCTAATCATGCTCAATTTATTTTCTATTACCATGAGAAATAACACTGCAAACCTTACATGCAGATTTACTCCTTCACCATTTGTTCATTTGCTGCAACATCAAAATGGTGTATGTCTGATGATAAAGTGTCTTGTCAACATCATCACTAGCAGATGCTTTATCCAAAAATATGTCCAATTTGTCATCCATCTTAAAGATTTCAGCCCAAACTGCCTCTAAAGAAATCTCCACAGCTTCACTAAACTTAGAAACAGTTAAATTTTCTTCAAAACTAGCTGCTGTCATCTTTACATCCACCATGAGATCGGATGATGCTTTCACAGTTTCAGCAGGCCTGGATCCTATCAATAGCATGTTTCTTTTTCATTATCGTATTACCTTTCAATACATATACTTAGCAAAATATTACAAAATCATAATTTACTGATCATTGCTATCAACAACTAGAATTTTTAGTCAATTTATTACAACTTTTGCAGAAGGGACCCAAAAAGACCCATTTGACTCAGAAGCATCACAAGACCTTATAATAACACAGCATTTGCCTTCATTGCATAAAATATTTTATGCAAATCATTCTAACTCAAAATTTAAATGCCAGTAATAAAACACATCTTACTACCAAAGAAACAACCCAGAGGTAATCTTGATTTTACAGCAAGTACTGAACAAAAGAGCTTGGATGTGTTAATGCATTTAAACACAGTTTTTAAATCAGAAAACAAAAGGAGGAATGTGAAAATGTACAGTACAAATCAAAAGTATCATAAGTCAATAGGCTAGCCTGCCTTGGTTAAATGATGCTAGATTAGTTGAACACACATTAGAAATAAATGTGAAATGCTTTACAGTGTTTCTGCTTAAAAACAATTTGCTACAACTTCTGGGGATTCATTCTTTTTAAAAAAGTACAATTCACTGTACTAAGAAAACTAGTGAAGGCAAAGCAAAAAGTTAAGAAAACACTTCATATATTAGAGAAATATATATGGTTTCTACTGTATTTGCCTCTAACTTGTTCAGTCTTCTGTACGCTGATACTATTCTGTATGCAAAAATAAATGAATATAAAGCCGTTACCAGTACCAATTGGCAATCCTTTCTGTTGCCCTCTTACATAATTAGTACTGCTGTTACCAGTGCCAACAGGCAATCCATTCCTCTCATCCTCTTACATAAGTAGCCCCTTTTTTTTTTTTGTGTACCTCTGCAGATCTGACCCTGGTAGAGGCTTTACATGGTGCACCCAAAAGGTCCAACACATTCCACAGTCACAGAAGCCAGGGTCACAAGTGTCCTACATTCCATTCACTCCTGCCTAGGAATCCCCCTTGAGCTAATATTTGTGATGAGAGCTGGGTGGTATGGAGAATGTCAGTTTTGGTGGTTCTGCAAAGTGGCCTACTCTCTCCCCTGCAGTGACTCTTCTAAGCTCCACTAGAGCTGCCCCCTGAGGGTTCCCCTCAGCTCACGGTGGGGGTTTTACACTACAGCATGGGCTTGACAAACTCGAGAACCGCTGGGAAGACCCCTCATGATCCCACCAGATATCACCTATGACGTGAGCTAGAGCCATTACTCCCCCTCAGGATGGGCAAGCAGGCAACAGATACATCTGTCGTACCCTGCCAAATACTAAAGCGACACAACCTGCTATTCTAACTCTGGGTGCCTGTGACACAGTCAGGGCTTCATCTTTCTATCACAGGGAGAGGCTCACTTTACCAAAAATGTTATCCCAACAATAGGGCGGCCATGATAGTGCAGTGGTTAGCATTGCCGCCGCACAGCAAGAGGTTTTCTGGTTCAATCCTCGGCTGGGGTGCCTTCTGTGCAGAGTCTGCATGTCCTCCCTATGGTCGCGTGGGTTTCCTCCGGGTGCTCCGGTTTCCTCCCACATCCCAAAGACATGCTGTAGGTGGATTGGACACTAAACTGGCCCTAGGCGTGACTGCATGCATGTGTGTGCCTTCTGTGGAAGGTCGGGCTGGCAACTAGACATCATAAAACTCCACTGCCAATCATGAGCAGACAGGTGATCCACTGTGGCGATCCCTAACCGGGAAAAGCCGAAAGAAGGGAGACTACTGTCCAACAAGGTACTGACAAGATTGTTCTTAGCAACAGGGGTGTCAGTGTCTCCTGAAAATGTACTGGGTATGAGCGATTTGCATTATTTTACTGCGGGTGGGAGATGGTCAAGCCACAAACAATAAACCAAAAGAGAAACATAACAACGATGTTCCACAAACTGTACCTAATTTAATCCAATAACCTTTTGATAAAACAAAATGAAAAAAGCTTTACAAAAAAAAAAAAAAAACAAACTTAGAAAACTCAGCAGAAATATTATAATATCTTTCAAAATGTAACAAGGTTTGGGCTTGATTCAAATTCTAAAAACTATTAATTTAATCCAGCTGCTGAGCAAAATGGTTTCAATGGAGTCCTTGCTTGGTTATAACTCATTATTTTTATGTGTGCTGAAATGGACTAAATACATAGAAATCAAAAGAACTGCTAAAAGTGGCACACTGAGCCAGTGTTTGTGAAGGAATTTCAGCTTAAATTTGTTCATCTCGTATTTCAAACACACAGAACTCTACTCAACACTCTACACTACCACTTCTCTACGGCAAAACAACCAAGCACAAAAACATTACAAAACATGCCAACTGCATAATTACATGTGGACAATAACAAATATTCAGATACCCATAAACATGTGGAGTCGCTAAACTAGGCATTAAGTACACAAGTCCTTGGAATTTCACGAGGTAATATGGAATTTCTTATGCTGTATTGTTTGCATCAAGCTCTACAAGATGTTCCTTGAGGTTTCGGCTGTATCGTGACTAGCATTAGAAACAATTTTAAATAAACAGCACTGTGAAATTAATGACTATACTGCCACCTAGTGCTGGCAAGCAAATATAACCAAACAGGCATACCAAAAAACATCAAAATGCATTTGCCTAACTTCAGACAAATAAAAAAGTACTAATGCAACTTTCATGCTAAAACACATTATTTTCATAAAACCTGCAAACTTTCCTAGAAAGAAAAAGGCAGTTCTCTTACAGCTGAAATCCTAAAAGAGTCAAACTTTTACTGTATTAGCTATAGCATTATTCTTAAATTTAACAATTAGAAATGTAAATCCAATTAAGCAAACAGGCAAAAGCAGAGCCCCAGTGTTTCCAAGATGATGCTTATTGGCACGCTATTTTGGGTATGAAAAAAAAAAAAAAGTTAACGAATGAGCTATAAAGTAGCCAGTGAAACACTTAGTACAGAAGTGGGTAATGCACACTAAGTAATCTGTAAAAGAAGTGTAATTGATAATAAACTCCAGACTCTTGATACCCAAATCCAGACTTCAAGGTGACAAAGAGAAGTGAAGAGGCATAAAACAGTAACAGAATTTGTATGACAAACATCTGCTAAATGCTTACATTACTGTCACAAGTCATGGCCAATCCTTTGCCTGGCTTAAATAAAGTACTAGGGACTGCAGAACGCCACAATTTTTGTTTTTGTGAACTTGAAGCCTAATTACAAGCAAGTGCTGAAGCCTGCATGTACTAGGACCACAAAACACTGTTATGAGTCAACCCAGGGTACTGCAGTTTCAACACTGCTGTTCATGCAGGAGGAAGTAAGGTAAAACAAAACATGCACAAACACTGGCCTGGCTCTTGCTCGCAGTCCTGATGTTGACGGGTCATTTGGAAAGACAGCAGAGTGGTGAAGGTTTTTGCCTGACTGCCTCTCCCACGGACATAGGTTCATAGGTTCATAGGTTCATAGACTAGTACTAAGCTAACTGCCCTTGCAAGCCATTTTAAGCTTAGCCAATTATCCCTTGTGAGACTCAAACCCTGCACCTTGTGTTTGTAAGGCAAAGACCTTAACCATTAGGCCACCCTCCCAATGGTTAAGGTCCTTGCCATGGTTAAGGTGTTCCATCAATGTTTTCTAGGGGACACAGGAGACCTAATGGGAATGTTCTGCTTACATGTGAGACTAATTAGTGAAGGCTTGTGCCCTTCATTGAAGAGTAGGAGACAAACAACAAATACATTCTATTCACTCGTGAAGCTGGGATGGTACAGCAGTATGCCCTTGTGACATACAAAAAGTGTGCTAAAAACTGCTCCTGCTAGCTAAAGCAACATTCCACAAGAAGTCAGAAAAACAAAAAGCTTACAGCAGTTCAGAAAGAAATTAAAATCCCATCTTTAAACAGGATATATACATGCACAGAGATTAATACCCCCATACACCACACCTTCTCTCATTCTATAAATGTGCTATAAATACTTAAAAATATATATATATATATATATATATAATCACTTATACAGTTTATGGGGTACCTCAAATAACCTGCAGCTGTGGGTATGCAAGTGTTTTTGCACAAAGGTAAAATCTTTTATCAGCTGCCATTAAGAACAAGTGTATTTTAACGGGTCTATATTACCTTATTGAACAATGAAAAGAGCAAACTCTCTTTCATCGATCTGAAAAGGTCGAAACCCCTAAACAGCGAAGACAGGGCCCATCAATTTTTTCCCAGGGAAAAAAAATTGGTGGGCTGTTTTCGGGACTTTGCCATTTCCTCCACTATGGTCTGATCTCAGAGTTGGTATATTTAAGTAGGGGGTGTTGGGGGGAGCACAGACCCCCACATTGAGGGGTGTGGGGAAGGGGGGAGAAGCCCCCCATTTCATTTTGTGTTTGAATTTTTTTTTTTTTTTTGCGGAGCAGCGATTTTTTTCCCTGGGGAAAAAAATCGCCGTTCCGTGTCTTTGCTCTTTAGGGGTTTCGACCTTTTCGGATCAATGAAAGAGCATTTGCTCTTTTCATCGTTCGATAAGGTAATATAGACCCTATTTTAACTGCTGTTAGCAGAGAAAAAGTGTGTGTGTGTGTGTGTGTGTGTGTGTGTGTGTGTGTGTGTGTGTGTGTGTGTGTGTGTGTGTGTGTAAGGTTATCAGCTGCTAGTATATTTTAACTGCATTAGCAGTGTTTGTGTGCATGTGCACAACCCTAAAAATCCCACCTCCCCATTCACTTACATTCTTTAGATCGCCTTGGCTGGTGAGCAGTCACTTACTTGAGTACAATACTGAAAACAGATGAACAAGATAATCAGGGTTTTTGTTAAACACCACCAAGGATGTTTTAATAGGCAACTACTAACATTGAATGCCTGTTTCACTACTGCTTACAAACTTGCACCATTCAAGTACAAAGTGAAGCAATTATTCATTACCTTAGGCATACGTTGTTCTACACAGTCCTTTTTACGATTTTAAATGTAGATATGCATGCAACCACATATTAATTGCAGTTGAAGGTTTTAACAATTTGTAAATACTGATTTTTTTAATTTCTTTTTATCTGTACAATACTTGAACTGTTGATCTGTCCGATTCGTACTTTAAAATGTATTTATTGTTTAGTACTAACATAGGACAACACAGAACATTACAGTAGTCAGAGCCTGCTGTTGCAAACCTGTACTTGTTTATGAATTACAAATATGAACCTGCATATATGTTTAGGCAGCAATTGTATTTAGTAAACTGTGACAGTGAATTTGTCTGTAATAACAGAACTTAGTTTGATATAATTTGTGTGGCTGTGCCAAGGTCTCTGTTACTAGGCTAAACAGGTATCAGGTGTATATTAAAGTTATTAGTCTCTAAGGAGGCAGTACAATTCAAACCTTAAATAATTATGCTGTAAAGGACTTATTGGCTCAAGGATTTTGGTTACCTTGTAATCAGCATAATGCATATTATAAATCTGATATTATTAAAAACTACCTCAAACTGTATTGATTACAGACATCTTTGAATTGTAAAACGGATAGTGCCACAGTGTGTGTCGGCATAAGAGGGATTTGATAACTTTGAAGTAGTTCACTGTAGCGAGGCATGTAGATCAAAAAACTAACAATATTAGTAAACGGTGAGGAATCATAACACTGAGAACAGTGATAACAAAAAGCAGGGATATACATGTTCCAGGACAAACCTGGCAACAGGGATATCATAACACTGAGAACAGTGATAACAAAAAGCAGGGATATACATGCTCCAGGACAAACCTGGCAACAGGGATATCATAACACTGAGAACAGTGATAACAAAAAGCAGGGATATACATGTTCCAGGACAAACCTGGCAACAGGGATATCATAACACTGAGAACAGTGATAACAAAAGCAGGGATATACATGTTCCAGGACAAACCTGGCAACAGGGATATCATAACACTGAGAACAGTGATAACAAAAAGCAGGGATATACATGTTCCAGGACAAACCTGGCAACAGGGATATCATAACACTGAGAACAGTGATAACAAAAAGCAGGGATATACATGTTCCAGGACAAACCTGGCAACAGGGATATCATAACACTGAGAACAGTGATAACAAAAGCAGGGATATACATGTTCCAGGACAAACCTGGCAACAGGGATATCATAACACTGAGAACAGTGATAACAAAAAGCAGGGATATACATGTTCCAGGACAAACCTGGCAACAGGGAAATCATAACACTGAGAACAGTGATAACAAAAAGCAGGGATATACATGTTCCTGGACAAACCTGGCAACAGGGATATAAATGACACTCAGAATAGAAAGTATTTGCTGAGAAGCAATAAGGAGGTCCCAAAAATGAAAACATAAAGGATTAAATTAATTAAAGAAAGCGAACACAGATGCTATTGGTCTTAAAGGAAAGGAAACCACCTGTATATCATTATATATGAAAGAAATTTTGAGGAGACACACCTTAGGTTCATATGACATTATCTTGACAAAGTGGTAGCAGAGTATAATGAGAAAGAAACACAAAGTACCAGGAAGACTACCTCACAAAATATTTACCCAGCAGTGACTGCAAAAAAAGTTTCAACCATGTAATAACTGCCGATTCATTAGACAAGGCAGAAATTCATGATGAGCTCACTAGTGAATCTAATTCAGCTATCAGTCATCGAATACTCAGCTGGTAGTAAAGGACAGACTATAGAGACCATTACTGCCCAGACAGCGGAATCAGATATAAAGTCAATAGACACACAATACAGATGTTAACAATGAGCATTATTCGGTTTGCCATAATGCAGTTAATGGCAAACTCTCACGTCGGGACATCATATACAAAGATGGAAAATATAAGTAGTGAAACATCTAATAGAAAGACAAATAAGAAAAAGAAGCTCAAACAGGGAACTATTCAAGCAAAACTTAAAAAAAAAAAGTAAATTCACCACAGGTACCTGACAGGGGAACTTTAAAACAAGCAATAGAAATCATCAAAATAGAAAATGATGCAGAGAGTAAGCTAGCTGACGATTATAGAGGCTTGGGAAGCTATTACAACAGCAACTCAGAGTACTAAAAATGTAATATGTGCTTCACAGCTTTCTTCACAGGATACATGATTAACATCAACAAAGACAGTATTACAGTTTCCACTCTACAAGGAATAAACACAGTTGGGTTAGCACTACAATTTCCTAAGTTGATGTCTTATCCAAATAAATATGCACATTTGTGTTGGTAGCAACAATTTACTTACTTTGTGTACCTTTACACCAAACAAAGAAGGCCATAACAAATATATGCAAATCTAGCACAGAAAAATAATACTGAAATAGCTTTCATAAACGATTATTCTTGTATTAAAACCAAATTATTCAACACTTGTCTAAGGAAACAATGTACTTGAAAGGTTTCCATGTTGTCACTCTAATGAAAGAAATACATTTCTGGTGGTTATCTTTTCTATGCACGTAAGTTACATTTAAGTAAAATTTAACTTTTTTCTACCCAAGAAATTTAAAAACAAAATTGATTTTTAGGTGATCCTCAGACAAGAGAGAAAAGACAATCTAAAGTAGATCTAGTTATGAATAATAAAGCAGAGGTACCATTTTGTTATGCTAAAACCCACAGGATTAAAAATGGGAGGAATGAGAATTTACAATTCTTATAATGGATACAAAACCATGCAATTATATGGTTTATGTAAATTAACATTTAAAGGGTTTAAACTTTATTATAATCCACTGGAAATTAAAAAAAATGAACAGCTATGCTATTATTACTGCACAAATGATTAAAATTCTTATTTAGAAAAAACTCAAATAAATGTATCCCCGGGGAGAATGCAGGATTGGGGCAGCCTACAGAAGCCCTAGTCTTAATAGGAAAGAATGTGATGTCCGTGAAGTACTAGTTAATAAAGTGTATGCCAAGCCAATTATAGCACTGGGAAATTTTAACCACCAAAATATAAAATGGTTGAAAAGGAATAAGAATCATTATGAAGCTTGTTTTTTTAGATACTATAAATTAACGTCACCTTACACAAGTGCATGGTCCCACTTATAGGTGGTAATGTCCTGGTTCTTGTATTAGTAAATGGCAAGTATTTTTAATAACTTATATCCTTCACATCCTTTAGGTGCTTCTAATACCCTAATTCATTTATTTTAATTGAACTCAAGTAAAAGTAGAAAAATGTGAAACAGCATTCTATGAGATGAGCAAGTTAAATAGTACAGAAAGTACAGTTTTGTACCTACCATAAATGTAGATGTTCGAGTGGTAATACAGCTGCAGTAATCGCATATGGGTTCTCTGCCGTCAGGCGGTCCCTCGGTCGGCCGAATTCCAAAGTCTAGGTCCGGCGTCGGTTGTTGTCCTTCTTTCCTGACGTCAGTGCGACAGGGGTATATAAGACACAGCCGACGCCATATTCTTCAGTCTTTCTTGCCCCAGATGTCAGGTGCCCCCAGAAGGAAGGCAATACATAAATTATATATATAAATATACATTCAAGCAATGCAATGTAATCAAAAAACAGTAGTTGCAAGCAAATACACCATAGGAGGATAACCCAAATTAGGTTTTATGAGGAGGTGTTAGCCACTAGTCCTTTACCAAGAGGGGAAGGAGGGAGGGAAACCTGTACTGCAGCTGTATTAGCACTCGAAAGTACAGTTTTGTACCTACCATAAATGTAGATGTTCGAGGATCCACATTGCTGCAGTCCTAACACTTGGGTAGTCCGCTGTCCCAGTCGGCCCGAATACCAAAGTATATGGCTGACGTCGGTCAAGGCGCATTAGTCTGACGTCAGAACGTCAGGGTACAAATGCGCATGACCGACGTCATATCCTCAGTCTTTTCTTGCCCCAGATGTCAGAAGACCCTAAAAAGATAAGGCTAAAACCAAAAAACACCACACACTCCTGCACCAAATATATATACAATATATACAAATTTACAAGAGTATAACCTCACCCACACAACCACCCCTAAACACAGAGGGAAGGAGGGTAAATTGGACTGCAGCAATGTGGATCCTCGAACATCTACATTTATGGTAGGTACAAAACTGTACTATGTTCTTCATACCACATTGCTGCAGTCCTAACACTTGGGTAGAATCCCAAAGCAGAGGTAAGGGAGGCTGGCAAATCATAAGGAAGCAGGAGCTGACAACATGCCCTGCAAAATAGCCGTGGCAAAACCAGCCCTAGATTTAGAGTAGAGAGGAAGGTGGTAATGCTTAGAGAAAGTATGCACTGAATTCCAAGTAGCTGCCTCCAAAATATCCTTAGTTGCCACCCCCCTTAGAAATGCTGTAGAAGTGGCAGTAGCCCTAGTGGAATGAGGCCTAATCCCAGCTGGAATCTCCTTGCCATGATGGGAATAACAAAATGCAATGCAAAACCCAATCCACTTAGAAATAGTTTGTTTTGACACAGGCTTGCCCTGAGAACTCAAAGCAAAAGAAACAAACAACTGCTGAGACTGCCTAAAATCCTTAGTCCTGCTTAAATAATAACGCAACTGCCTGTGTACATCTAAAGTGTGCAAAATCTTTTCCCCCTTATTTTGGGGATCTGCATAAAAGGTAGGCAAATGAATAGTTTGGTTTAAAGCCACACTAGAAACCACTTTAGGCATAAAGGAAGGATTAGTATGTAAAGATACCCTATCCTTATGAAAAATCAGGAAAGGCTCAACCGCCATAAGGGCCTGCAATTCAGACACCCTTCTTGCAGATGTAATGGCGAACAAAAAAGCAGTCTTCCATGACAAATATTTCAATTCAGCAGTAGCTGCAGGCTCAAAAGGTTGTAGAGTGAGTTTCTCCAACACAAAATTGAGGTCCCAAGCAGGAGTAGGAGCTCTACGTGGGGGTCTTATATTCTTTGCCCCTCTAAGAAATTGCTTGAACAAAGGATGAGAAAACAATGGTGGGTCACAATCATAGTGAGCTGAAATTGCTGCAGCATGAATCTTAATGGAAGAGAAAGACAAACCTTTGTCCAATAACTCAGTAAGATATTGAAGAGCCACACTCAAATTCGGCTCAGAAACATCCAAATCCTTTGCTGCACACCAAAATAAAAATCTCTTCCATTTTCCTGTACACTTTCCTTGTACTAGGTCTTCTGGCTTCCATAATCACATTCAAAACTTGTTGAGGAAGCTGAGACCTGCTATGGTTCAAAACAGAATATGCCAAGCTGTTAGATGAAGAGAGTGAAGCTTGACATTGAGCAGATGCCCGTCCTTCTGAGACAATAGGTGTGGAATCAAAGGTAAGGGCCATGGAGGCTTCCTTACCAGACTCCTCAGCAATGGGTACCAGTGCTGCCGAGGCCAATCGAGCTATTAAAATCATCCTTGGCTTGTCTTGTCTGACCTTTAGAAGTACCTTTGGGAGGAGAGGCAGAGGTGGAAAGGCATACACATGAAGATTTTTCCAACTGAAAGAAAGAGCATCCACTTTCCAGGCTGTGTGATGAAACCTTTTAGGTGCAAAACTTTGGCAGCTGGTGGTTTAGTGGAGAAGCGAACAGATCTATGTCTGGAGTTCCCCATGACACTGTCAATGTCTGAAATACATGAAGATCCAGTTTCCACTCGTGGGGATCCATGATTTGCCTGCTTAACACATCTGCTAAGGAGTTCTGTGCTCCTGGCAGAAACCTTGCTTGAAGATTCAGCTGCAAGCTTAGCAGTCTCCCACAAAATCATTGCTTGCCTGCATAGAGGATAAGAATGTGTTCCCCTTGTTTGTTGATGTACCACATGACAGTTGTGTTGTCTGTTAGAATCAACACCTGCCCTGGAAGAAGTAAATCCTTGAAAGCCAGTAATGCAAACTGGACTGCTAACATCTCCTTCAAGTTGATATGTAGATGCTGCAGTCTGGCAGGCCACTTGTCTTGTATCCACTTTCCATTCAGATGAGCTCCCAAGCTGTGTCTGAGGCATCTGTCGTTAGAATCTGACTCGCCTCTGGCCGGGTCACAGAGAGTCCCTTGTTTAGGTGACATTCCTGAGCCCACCACAAAAATTCCTTTTGAATGCAAGGTATTATTTGAATGACAGTGTCCAAATCCTGGCAGTGCTGTGTCCATACATTTTGAGATACCATTGTAGCTTCCTCATATGCAGTTTGGCATTGGGAAGTACCAGAATACAAGATGCCATGAACCCTAAGGCTTGAAGGACTGTCCTTGCAGTCAGCCCGGACTGATGAGATAGTTGATGGAAGTAAAGAGAAAGATTCTTTTGTTTGTCCGGGGTTAAAAGGCCATCTGGGTTGCTGTATTCAGTCTTACACCCAGAAAGCACATGTCTTGAGAGGGTACTAGACTGGACTTTATTTCGTTCACAGAATACCCTAGGCATCTTAGCACTGCTATCACATATTCCAAATGCTGAAGAAGCACGTCCTTCCTTGAGCCAGAATCAGGCAATCGTCCAAATAAGGATAGATTTGTATTCCTTTTAGCCTGAAGAAAGCTATCACTGGAGCCAGAACCTTTGTGAATACTCTGGGCGCAGTAGATAAGCCAAAGGGCAATGCAGAGAACTGATAATGAGAATTCCCAGCTCGAAACGCAGATACTTCCTGCAAATTAGTCTGATAGGAACATGAAGGTAAGCTTCCTTGAGATCCAAAGTTACCATCCAGTGATCTTTGCCCAGCAGAGGTAAAAGCTGTTGTAACGTCAACATTTTGAACTTGGGAATGTCCAGATAAGTGTTGAGGATAGACAGATCCAAAATTGGTCTCCACGTGTTCCCCTTTTTGGTACTAGGAACAGGCGAGAATAAAATCCTAGGCCCCTTTCTGGCACAGGAACCGCTGAATGGCCCCTATTTGGAGCAACAGAGAAATTTGCTTGTGAGCCTCTTTCCTTTGTTGAGGAGGAATGTCTGGCATGCCTTTGAAAGGAGGCAAGGTATGGAAATAAAACCTGTAACCGTGGTGAATGATATCCAATACCCATCTGTCTTGGGTAATTAAACTCCAGTTTTCTTTGAAAAGTGCCAACCTTCCTCCCAAAGGTGCTGCCAGCCGAGAAGATTCTGGCAGCTGAAAAGGCAGGTCATTGTGTCTGTTTACGAAAGGACTGACCCCTGCCCTCACCAGAAGACTGAGCAGGTGAACTCCTGTTCTAGGCCTAAAAGAACCTTGAGCTCTGCCTCTACCACGTCTAGACCTACCCCTAGACTGGGAATCATAAGCAGGATATGTCCACCCCTTGGTAGGCCAATTTCTACTAAACTTCGGAGGCTGAACCTGCAAAAAATCTTTAACAGTCTGCATAGACTTAGCCTTGTCTTCCATTTTCTTTAGAACTGCTTCCACAGGCGAACCAAACAACACATCAGATTGTAAAGGAGCATCTAAAATCCTTGTTTTCACATGCTCAGCTAAATTCTGATCCCTCAACCAGGCGTGCCTGCGAAGAACCGAACCAGTGGTAGCCACCCTTGAAGAGGCCTGCACAGCATCAAAACCACATTGCAAAGAATGCTTACCCACCTGTTCAGAAACATGAACTAAATCCTGCAACTCTTTACACTCCATACCTTCCGCCAAAGCATCTACCTTAGACTTTAATTGTGAAAGGAGATAATTTTGGTATTTCAACATGTGAAACTGGCAATTCAAAGCTCTCATGGCCAAAGTGGAAGAAGTATACACTTTCTTTCCCCATCTATCCAAAGCCCTAGCCTCTTTATCTGGAGGAACAGGATTTTTAACAACAGAAGCCTTAACACCTTTAGGCCCCTGTGAAACAGTTTCTGGGTCTGCCCTAGGACTCTTAAAAGATACTTATGAGCTTCAGGCACCCTATAATATCTATCCGGTTTAACTGGAGCAGGAGGCAAAGAGTCAGGGTTCAGAGAAGCCTCTGCAAAAACATCCTCTACCACATCTAGAACAGGAGGTATAGCTAAAGGCCTATGCTGGGGTAGAAACAAAATTCCCTAAGCCTTTTCCTGGAATCAGAGAAATCCTGACCTTCCCATTTAAAATGCTCCCTCATGGAATGAAGAGTCTCTGAAAATGAAAAATCCTCAGGAGGAGAAGCAGAAGGAGTAGAATCATCTACATCAGAATCAGAGTAAGGAATACTCCTGCAAGTCTTCAGCCAAGACTCAGAAGCATCCGAACACTGCTCAAAACTCCCAAGCTCAGGTTCCACCCTAGGCCTCTTATCAGGAGGGCATAGAACCTCTAATCAGTGTAATCAAATCTTCTGCCATCTTAAGCATATGCTTCTTAGGTACAGACCCTGAAGAACTAGGGGTAACTCCTGAAACAAAACCTGGCCTGCCCCTGGGAGAAGCCTTGGAAACAGCAGGGGAGGGCCTAACCACCTTAGGAAGGGAGGGAAGAACAGCTACCTGAGAAGCCCCTTCCGCCTGGCCTACCTCCTGAGAGGTCACATCTTGCAGTAATAAAGTCTCTCCCTGGGATTCCAAAGAAATTTCTGGCTGAACCCCTGGCTCCACCGAGCCCTCTAAAGAACCGAAGTCCGGGACGGACAGTTCTTCCAGCCTAGGCTTTGCTGTTTTGTCCTTGCGCTTTTTTGACGAAGCGGGCGTCGGAGCATCCGACGGCATTTTATAATTACACCACTTCCCAAAAACTAACCTGGCACAATCTAATCTTCTCTTTATAGTGCGTTTGTTAAATCTAGCACAAGAGCGACAGCCAACAACGTCGTGCTCAGGCCCTAGGCAAGGTATACACAAGGTATGGTAATCCCTATGAGGTATCTGTTTCCCACAAGAAATACAGTTATTCACTTTTTCTGACATCCGGTAAAATACTGAGGCAAGAAAAAACCAAAATATTCCCCAACGGGTACTTAGCCAATTTGGATTCGGTCTGAAACTCCGACTTCGGAAAATCTCAGAACGCCAACCTGCACTTGCAAAACTGCTTCTGCATCGGACCATGCGGCAAAAAAGACTGAGGATATGACGTCGGTCATGCGCATTTGTACCCTGACGTTCTGACGTCAGACTAATGCGCCTTGACCGACGTCAGCCATATACTTTGGTATTCGGGCCGACTGGGACAGCGGACTACCCAAGTGTTAGGACTGCAGCAATGTGGTATGAAGAACATCATCTACATTTATGGTAGGTACAAAACTGTACTATGTTCATCGTGCATACAGCTGCAGTAATCACATATGGGTAGAATCCCAAAGCTACGCACAGGGTGGTAGGCACTAGGTGGAACTGGGATGAGCCAGAATGCCCTGCAACACAGCAGTGGCAAAGCCTGCTCTAGTTTTAGAATACAAGGGCAGGTGGTAGTGTTTTGTGAAGGTATGCACAGAACTCCAAGTGGCTGCCTCCAAAATATCTTTGGTAGGAACTCCTCTGAGGAAGGCTGTAGAGGTAGCTGTGGCCCTGGTGGAGTGGGATCTGATGCCTGTAGGGACAGATTTCCCATGATAGGAGTAACAAAATCGTATGCAGTGGCCTATCCATTTTGAAATTGTCTGTTTGGTAACAGGCTTCCCTTGAGCTCCTATAGCATAGGACACAAAAAGTTGTTCTGATTTCCTGAAAGGCTTTGTTCTGTCCAAATAATAACGTAGCCGTCTATGGATGTCTAAGGAATGTAGCAGCCTTTCCCCTTTGTTTTGAGGATTGGGGTAAAAGGTAGGTAAGTGTATGGCTTGATTTAAAGCTACCCTGGATACCACTTTAGGCATAAATGACGGGTTGGTTCGAAGGGAAACCCTGTCCTGATGGAAGATGAGAAAGGGCTGCACAGCCATGAGGGCTTGTAGTTCCGAAACCCTACGAGCAGAGGTAATGGCCAGAAGGAAAGCTGTTTTCCAGGACAAATATTGCAAATCTGTTGAGGCAGCTGGTTCAAAGGGAGGCAATGTTAATTTTTCTAGAATGTAATTAAGATCCCAGGCTGGCACTGGTTGTTTCCATGGTGGTCTTATATTCTTAGCCCCTCTGAGGAACTGTCTTAACAGTGGGTGAGAGAATAACGGTGGATCCGTGTTGAATTCTGCAGAAATGGCTGAGGCATGGATTTTAATGGAGGAAAATGAAAGTTCACTGTTCAGCAGCTCAGCTAGATACTGTAATACCTGAGGCAAATTCAGTGTTCTAGGGTCCTGGCCTTTTTTCTCATTCCAAGAGCAAAACCGTTTCCATTTTGCGGAGTAAGCCTTTCTAGTGGATGGCCTTCTGGCCTCCAGAATGACGTCCTGCACCTCTTTGGGGAGTAGGGTCTGTTGTGGTGTTAAGGAATTTTCCATGCAGCGAGATTGAGTGTTTTCAGCTGGCTGTGAAGAATTCTGTAGCTGTGCTGAGTCAGCAGAAGAGGCATTAGAGGTAGAGGCCAGGGAGGAGTATGTGTTAGGCTCCTCAGGAGAGGGTACCAGTGCTGTCTTGGCCGGTCTGGAGCAATCAGTATCATCTTCGGTCTGTCTGCTCTTGCTTTCAAGAGCACCTTGGACAGAAGAGGCAGAGGTGGGAAAGCGTACACTGTCCATGCTGTCCAACTGAATGAAAGGGCGTCCACTCTCCAGGCCTTTGGATGAAAGGTCCTTGAACAAAACTTTTCCAATTGATGATTCCTGTGGGAGGCGAAGAGATCTATGTCTGGCCTCCCCCACGCTTGGATTATCTTTGTAAACACGTGAGGATGCAACTTCCATTCGTGCGGATCTGTCATATTTCTGCTTAGATTGTCTGCCAGCGTGTTTTCCAACCCTGGCAAGTACTGTGCTTGAAGTTGATTTGCCATTCCAGAGCCAAGTTCCAAAGTGTCATGGCTAGTCTGCACAGGGGGTATGAATGTGTTCCTCCTTGTTTGTTTATGTACCACATTACTGTGGTGTCTGTTCTTATCAATAATTGCCCTGGATGCAGGAGGTCCTTGAATGCTGTAATTGCATTTATCACTGCTAGCATTTCTTTTTGATTGATGTGAAGGTGCTTTTCCTTTTGGGACCATTTGCCCTGAATGCACCTGCCTGTCATGTGCACACCCCAGGCATAATCTGAGGCGTCTGTTGTGATGACTTGATTTGCTTGAGGCTTGCAGAATGTGAGACCTGTGTTTGTTTGACATGCTTGGGACCACCATAGAAATTCCTTTTGCAAACATGGAATTATTGGTATTATTGTTTCCAAATTGTAGCTGTGTTGAGACCATAGGTTTTTTAGGTACCATTGAAGTTTTCTCATATGCAACTTTGCACATGGGATTAAAAGAATGCAAGATGCCATGAAGCCCAGAGCCTGCAGGATTTTCCTTGCAGTAAGCCTGGTATAATTTGCTAGTATTTTGAAGTACTGAGTTAGTTGCCCCTGTTTTTCTGGCGTAAGGTAGGCCATCTGGGTGTTTGTGTCCAAGTTGGCACCCAGGAAAGTTATTTTCTGAAATGGTGTTAGCCTGGATTTCTTTTTGTTGATTGTGTATCCCAGAGAATTCAGTAACCGTGTTGCATAAGCCAGATGTTCCAGAAGTATGTGCTTGCTGTCCGCTTGGATCAGGCAGTCGTCCAAATAAAGGTAAATTTGTATCCCTTGAAGTCTGCAGTAGGCAATTACTGATGCCAGGCATTTCATGAATACTCTGGGCGCAGTAGATAAGCCAAAGGGCAATGCAAAGAATTGATAGTGGATTGAACCTGCAAGAAATCTGAGGTATCTTCTGCAACTTTGTCTGATTGGGACATGCAGGTATGCCTCCTTGAGGTCCAATGTTACCAGCCAAAACTCTTTGCCCAGCATGGGAAGAAGCTACTGTAATGTGAGCATCTTGAATTTTGGTACGAGTAGAAATGTATTTAGGATGGATAAGTCCAAAATGGGTCTCCAGTCGGTTCCTTTCCTTGGTACCAGGAATAGTCTGGAATAAAAACCTTGACCTTGTTCGTGAGTAGGTACCTCTTGAATAGCTTTCATGTCCATGAGTTTTGAAATTTGTGTTTGTGCCTCTGCCCTTTGATTGTGTGGCAGGTTTGGCATGCCTCTCATTTTTGGAAGAGTGTGAAAATGAAATCTGTAGCCTCTGTTTATAATGTCCAGGATCCATTTGTCTGTTGTGATAATATGCCAATTTCTTGTAAACAATGCCAGCTTTCCTCCCAAGGGAGCTGCCAGCTGAGACTTGCTTGGCATGAAAAGGAGGAAGTCATTGGGTTTGTTTTCTGTATTGTTGTGCACTGTCTTCTCCACCTCTTGGTGCTGGAGTTTGCCATCGTCTCCCTCTATATGATCCTTGAGATTGTCCTCTGCCCCTTGTGCGCCTGTATCTACCCCTTTGGGGCTTGTCCATGGCTGGAAAGGACCAGTTTTTAGAAGGCCAATTTCTGCTGAAAGAGGTGGTTGTACCTGTAGAAAGGCCTTGACAGTTTGCATAGATTTAGCTTTTTCTTCCATTTTCCGTAGTATCTCCTCAGCATTAGTACCAAATAGTACATCCTTTTGTAAAGGAGCATCTAGTAGTTTAGCTTTAACATGATCAGGCAAGCTTTGTTCCCTAAGCCAGGCATGTCTACGAATGACTGATCCTGTAACAGCAGCTCTACTTGAGGCCTCAAAGGCATCATAGCCACATTGTAAGGTGTGTTTACCCACTTGTTCTGCACTATGTATCATATCCTGCAATTCCTTCAAATCTGGTTGTTCAGGTTGAGACATTTTATTTCTTAATTGTGATAACAGAAACTGCTGGTATTTAAGCATATGGAACTGACAATTTAAGGCCCTCATGGCTAGGGTGGCCGAGGTGTATACCTTTTTTCCCCCACCTTTCTAAGGATCTAGATTCTCTTTCGGAAGGTAGTGGATTCTTGGCAGTAGAGGCCTTCATGCCCCTGGGGCCTTGAGAAATGGTTTCAGGGTCAGCATTATGGCTTTTGAAAAGAAATTGGTGAGAGGTAGGAACTCTGTAGTACCTATCAGGTTTGACTGGAGCAGGAGGCAGGGAATCCGGGTTAAGACAAGCCTCCGAGTAAACATCATCAAGTATGTCCAAGACAGGAGGTATAGCCAGAGGTCTGTGTTGAGGTAACAAAAGAAATTCCCTAAGCCTTTTCTTGGAATCAGAAAAGTCTTGGCCTTCCCAATGGAAGTGTTCCCTCAAGGTGTGCAAGGTTTCCCCAAAAGAAAACTCCTCTGGGGGAGATACAGAAGGAATGGACTGTTCTGCATCAGAATCTTCGTAAGGGGAGTATGAGTGTTCCTCTACATCAGAATGTTCTGAGAAAATGGAGCCCTGTTCAGAAGAGGGAGAATCTTCCTCCACTCTGGGTCTCTTGTCTGGAGGGGGTTGAGAACCCCTGATAAGAGTAATTAAATCCTCGGCCATTTTAAGCATCTGCTTTTTAGGCATGGGGCCTGGGGATGGGCCCTGAGCAACAGGCCTCTTGGGATGCATGGCTGATTTGGACTTAGTAAAGGCCTTAATGGAAAAGGAAGATGAGGGTCTAAAGACACCCTGGGTGGAAGTGGACCTGTCCACATCAGGAGGCTCAACACTCACATAGGCTTCGGTGGTTGTAATCTGAGTAAGGGCCGAGGTACCTGCGGTCTCGGTTACAGAAGACACCGCCAAGGAAGTGTCGTCGGTAGTCAGGGACTGCATAGGCATCTCACTGAGAACCGGACCACGTGTAGCCGATTTTGGCGTGGTGTCGGTGGAGACCTCGCGTGACGGTCCTTGTCCTTGCGTTTTTTGGACAAAATGGTAGTCGGAGTCTCCGACGACATTTTACAATCAAAGGCCTTACCAAAATAATGTTGGGCGAACTCCGCCCGACGTTTAATAGTGCGTTTATTGAAAGTAGCGCAAAAGTGACAGCCCGAGACATTGTGGTCTGGGCCTAAACAAGGTATGCAGAGGGAATGGAAATCCTTATGCGGTATTTGCTTCCCACAAGAAATACAATTGTTAACTTTGTCTGACATCGGACTGAGGCAAGAAAAGTTTCCCCAACGGGGTACTTAGCTTTAAAGAAGACTTCGGTTTCCAATTTTTCGTAAATTCAGGAGCTGGCCGACCGGCACTTGCCAACTGCTTCTGCTTTGGGCACCGCGCGGCAAAAAAGACTGAAGAATATGGTGTCGGCTGTGTCTTATATACCCCTGTCGCACTGACATCAGGAAAGGAGGACAACAACCGACGCCGGACCTAGACTTTGGAATTCGGCCGACCGAGGGACCGCCTGACGGCAGAGAACCCATATGTGATTACTGCAGCTGTATGCACGATGAACATCTAGTAAATAGCTTGGAGTAACTTTCTTGGGACATGACTGACGTATGCAAACTTTACAAAGGTTGTTAATACTTTAAGATCACAAAAGAAAGCTGGTGGGATAACCAACTGAGAAACTTCTTAAAAAAAGAAGAGGAGAATATACAAATTGTATAAACCGTTGCAAAATAAGAAGTTATGTACCTACCAACATGTTCCATGTTAGTTGTCTTCTTCTCGCCTTCTTTCTTGCTGGTTTGGTTCAGAGCCGATCCTCGGCTCCGACACGGCCATCTTCTAAAGCTCGAGAGCTATTTACTGGCTCGAGGCCTCCCCATATCCCACAATGCCTGGCGCTAGATCCCCAGATCTCATTTGGTAGACCTAACTACAGACAAATATAAGGACACCTGTCCTAACAGCATAAGTTTAGCTACAGACCTAAAAGGTTGTGGGAACAAACCAGATAAGACCCAGCCAGCTAAAAGGAACTCAGAGGGCAACTCTTCTCGGTCTATTAGGATAGGGGGACGGAGGGTGGGACGCAAGAAAGAAGGCGAGAAGAAGACAACTAACATGGAACATTATGGTAGGTACATAACTTCTTAATGTTAAGTTGTCTATCTCGCCTTCATTCTTGCTGGTTGGGACAGCGTCCCTAGCACCTCAGTCCTGGGTGGCTCATCGGAACAGACTCTTCAGCACAGTGGAACCAAAATCAGCTCTGCTCCTAGAGGCCACATCCAACTTATAATGAGAAATAAATGTATGGGGAGTGGCCCATGTAGCTGCCGCACAAATGGCTTCCATTGATAATCTTGCCTGAAAAGCTACAGAAGTAGCTAAAGCCCTAGTAGAGTGGCCTTTTGGTTTAGCAGGGAGCTGTTTGTTCCTCAGTTGATAAATCAAAGTAATAATAGAAGTCAACCACCTAGAGAGAGTTACTTTAGACACTGGTAGACCTTGTTTACCTCCAGCATAGGACAGGACAAGCTGATCTGAATTTCTAATTTGTTTAGTCCTATGCAAGTAGAAACATAATTGTCTATGAACTTCCAACTGATGTAATTTATGTTCAGCTTTGTTGGAATAATTTGGGAAGAAGACCGGAAGATCAATGGACTGATTCAGATTACTCTCAGAAGGTACTTTAGGAAGGAAGGCGGGATTAGTCCTGAGCGAAACTCTGTCATTATGGAAAACTAAATAAGGAGGGCGAACACAAAGGGCCTGGACTTCGGAAACTCTTCTGGCTGAGGTAATTGCCACAAGAAAGAGGGTTTTCCAAGTAAGAAACTTTAAGGAACATGAAGCTAGGGGGTCAATATTAGGGAAGCTAAGATCAAATTAAGATTCCACAGAGGCGAGGGATCTTTTACTGGGGGCCTGAGCAAAGTAGTCCCTTTGAGAAAAGCTTTGCAAAGCTTATAGGACATGATACTAGTTTCAGATTGGCCTGTATGAAACTTTGAAATTGCGGCTAACTCAACTCTATTGGTGGCAGAAGAGGACCCAGCCTGAAAAAGTTCCGCTAAGAAATCTAAAACCTGGTGGACCGGGGCTGAAAAGGGATCTACGTTTTTAGACTCTGCCTAGCAAGAGAAACGTTTCCACTTACTAGCATAAGTTTTCCTGGTGGTAGATTTGTGCGAAGGTAAGATGATTTCACACACCGATTGGGAAATGTCCGGAAGCCTGGCTAAGGTTGGAAGTGGAGCAACCAAGCAGTGAGGTTGAGAGATTGCAGGGACTGGTGCAGACCGCCCAACTGATGGATCAGGAGGTCTGGTACTGGGTCCAGGGTCCAGGGCTGCTCCAGGAGGAGATGATGCAGGAACGGAAACCAAATTTGTCGAGGCCAGTAGGAGGCAATGAGGATCATCTTGCATCCCAGCCCGGTAGCTTTCTGTATTAGTTTGGGAATCAGGGAAAATGGAGGAATTCATAAAGAAGTCCCTGAGGCCAATCGGGAATTAGAGAGTCTCTGGGAGGGTATCCGGGAAGAGGGAGGAGAGAAAAGAAACTGTCGCACTTGCTGTTGAAGGGGGTGGCGAAAAGGTTGCAGCAAGGCTGACCCCATTTGCGGAAGATTTGATCCGCCACTGTCTCATTGAGAGACCACTCATGAGGCATGAGAATTGCACTGCTCAGCCTGTCCGCTATAACGTTGGACTTCCCAGGGATGCGCGTCGCTATCAGAAACCACTGGGAAGAGATCGCCTATTGCCAGAATCTGAGTGCTTCTCGACATAGGGGGTAGGACTTGGTTCCACCTTGCTTGTTGATGTACCACACTACCAACATATTGTCTGTCTGAATTGCTATGGTCCCAGTGGGAAGAGAGTTCTGAAGAGTTTGTAACACTAAAAGCACGGCTCTCATCTCCAAGACATTGATATGCAGATGGTACTCGTGGGGTTGCCATGTGCCTTGGACTGTTCTGCCCTGAAAGTGCACCCCCCACCCGATCAGGGAGGCATCCGTGGTCACCGTGGCTACTGGAGGAGGAAGAAAAATGGTCTGCCCTGGGGTACTGATGGGGAAACCACCCACCAAGCAAGCTGGTCTTTGCATGTCTGTGTAATCATAATCATGTGAGACACTGGAAGTTGTAGAAATGACCATTGGGTGAAAAGCAACCACTGAAGAATCCTCATATGAAAACAAGCCAGGGGGACTAGTATGATCACTGCTGCCATGAGGCCCAATGTCTTTAGGACAAATCTGGCCTGAATTTTCTTGCATCCTAGTAACACCTGTACATGTCGGCGAATATCTAATACTCTGTGTAATGGAAGTCTCGCTGACATGTCTTTTGTACTTAAACTTGCACCTATAAAGGTTATAGACTGACAAGGCGACAATGCCGACTTTTCGAAATTTATTGTGATACCTAGCTTGAAGCAAGTTTGGATGGTGTAGTTCCTGGCTTGTAGCAGCTGATGTCTGGTGGTAGCAGTAAGGAGCCAGTCGTCTAGATAGGGAAACACCTGGAATCCTTGCCATCTCAAGTGAGCGGTAACTACTGCCATACATTTGGTGAACACCCTGGGGGCTGTGGTGAGACCAAAGTGCAGAGCTCAGAACTGATAATGACTGGTTCCCAGGCGGAAGCGGAGAATCTTCTGGAGCGCCTGTCCATTTTGATATGGTAGTACGCATCTTGAAGATCTATGGAGCACATCCAATTGTCCTGACCCAAAAAGGGTAGAATGGACTGAAGCGTGACCATCCGGAACTTCGTTCTTTGTACAGACCTGTTTAGTCTGCTGAGATCCAAAATGGGTCTCCAGTCTCCTGTCTTTTTTGGTACCAAAAAGAACCTTGAGTAAATTCCGGATCCTTGCTGGTCTGCTGGGACTCATTGGATGGCTCTTTTTTGTAGCAGTTTTGAGATCTCTTGGACTGCTTGTTCCCTTAGACTGGATGGAACATTTAGAAGGGATTTGTTTGACCTTAAGAGGGTATGAACAAAGGGAATTCTGTAACCTCCGGATATGATAGACTGTACCCATCTGTCTTGAGTTATGTCTTGCCGGGCTGTTTGGTACAGCGATAATCTTCACCCGACTGCCTCCGAAGGTGCGCAGCTGGGCAGCCCCTCACGGATGCTAGAAGTGTTTGTCAGAGAAGGAATCTCTGCTGCCCTGATTTTGCGGGCCCCCTCTGCCTCGAGGGTGGCATCTAATGTTGTTCCCTCCTCTGCCCCTGGAGGGAAACTCACCATGTGTGTCAGGCACAGCTCCCTGGGGTTTCCGGAACCACATTTTGCCACTTTTCTGACCTTTGGGTTATGGTCTAGAAGGAGTGGAAAAACAGACTCCCACAGCAGAGAGTCTTGCCTTCCTGCTCACACCTGGTAAGGGTATCCTTCACCTGTGGTCCAAAAAGAGCAGAACCATCAAAAGGGGTATTGGTGAAAGACGCTTTAAAGGGGTCCGCAAAGTTACATAACCGCATCCAAGTGTGCCTTCTCAAGGCCACACCTGTGCCTGCGACTCTACTCGCCCCATCGACCGCATAAGAAATGAGCCACATGGAGGAGTTCACTACCGAATTAAGAGTCGCCAGCTGGGAGGTAATCTTATCCTGGGCCCCCGCAGCTGATGGATCTTGAAGGGTATCTTCTAGCTCCTTAAGGAGATCCCTTTGAAGGAGTGTAAAATGGCACAAATAGTTAAGCGACCGCATGGAAAAGGTCACTGAGGAAAACATCCGCTTCCCGTATCTGTCCATCGTCCTAGACTCCTTATTAGGGGGATGGACAGACGAAGAAGTCTCAGCCAACTCCTTTTTCATGGCCGCTGCTACCACCATAGCATCAACAGGGACACACTTTGTCAAAAATTGCTTGTCTTGTGGTGCTGTGATGAATTTCGTGGGCCTTCGGGAAGGTGGTTCCACTGTGTCGGGGGCTGACCATGCCTTTCGAGCCACCACTGCCATCAGTGGATCGAAAGGCGGAGACACCCAGGAGGTGGAGGGGCGAGAACCAAACGCGTCCAGATATACAGACTCATCCTCAGAAGGGTTAAGGGTAGTCCAGTTCCCCCCTCTACCTAAGCATCTCAAGGATGTCTGAGAAGGAGACATCTTCAGAGGGGGGCCTTGGGGACCCTTCCGAATCCTCTAAGTCGGTATCCAAAGTGACAGACTCAGGGGAGTCAACATGCTTCCTCTTACATTTCCTCTTTCGAGGGGGCTCCTCTGAATGATCAGGGGAGGTCTCGGAAGAGGAGGACGTGCCCACTGGGATGACCTGGAGCGCTTGTTCTCCTCACTTGGGGTCTGGAGGAGGGGCAGAGGCAGACACAGGCACCATGGGGGGAGGAGCCGAAGAGGCTGATCTTGGGGCTGACTGAGGGGCCAGCACACTCCTCATGATCACGAAGGCAACCCTTCCCGGCAGAGAAGGCTCAGGCTCCGAAGAGACCGGAACCCTCTCCGGCACCGAGAGGGATGGCTCCAAGGCCGATGTAGGAGCCGAGCTCACCTGCGCCGAAGCTCTGAGAGGGAGAACGGGGTCAGACAAGGGTCCGATGCCACTTGCCCCCTCGAAACCAATGAGGGAGTCTCGGTGCCGAAATCCCTCCAAGGACGGCGCCATGAAAGTGATCGGAGCTGAAGGAACCAAAAGGGTAGGCATCGGCACCGACGGTTCCACAATCCAAACTCCAACCAGCTCCGGCTCCAAACTCAAGGGGTGAGTCGAAGGAGGAACTACTCTAGAGATGGGCAGAGCCAAACCCTAATGAGAGGGGCTAGATAGCATTTTAGCCAAGGCCTGCGATTTCAGAAGTCTGCTCACCACACTCTCCAAGTCATGGTCAGACAGTCTCGAAGACCAAGAAGAGTAAGATCAGTGACTTCGCTCAGACTGTAACAGAGGCGACCCCGGAGCCAAGTGAATCGACTCTAGGGATGGGGACCTAGAACGCTTTCGGCTCCCTGAAGGTTCCGACACCAGGATCGGAGCCGACTGAGAGGCAGGTACTTCGGTTCCGGCTGGAACCGAAGTCGAAGCAGACGCCATGTCCGGCTGCTCCGAGCTGGGAGCCGACTGCTTCGATGGCTTGGAGGGTTTCCCTGGCTAAGTCTTAGCAGGTGACACTTCAGGTTTTAGTAATCCACTAAGGATTAACTTATTCCTAAGCTCCTGCAGGACTCTTGGACTAAAGGCGTGACACACCGAACAAGAGTCCTGCAGGTGTAGGGCGCCCAAGCAGTAGACGCAAGAAGTGTGACCATCTGTCAGAGACATTTTCTGACAGCATGAGTCACACTTCTGAAGAAGTCTCAGTTAGAGATGAAAGCGCTAAAACTTGTTTCGTTTTTGTGAATAAAGTGGAGTTTTTCTAACATTATTTACAAGGCTTGGAGTTCCTGTCGTACCTGAAGTGTTTATGGACTTCTTATTTTGCTTTCTTGTGATTAACACATACTTCTTGAATCCAGATACCTTAGTATCTTTGGACATCCTGTAAAAAGAAAAATCACAGGAAAAAAAAAAAAAAAGGCCAACAGTACAACAGTAGGTAACAAGTATAAAGAACCATACACACAAAAAAAAAAAAACAGTTACCACACACACACACACACACACTATAATATATATATATATATATATATATATATATATATATATATATATATATATATATATATTATAAAAAGTAAAATACTACAACTAGTTCTATCTGAAAACACTACAAAAGGTATTTTAGAGAACAATGGTTAGCCTCTAACTAAAATGGCTACCTTGAAGGGAGAAAAAGACAGGGGGGACTCCCTAACAGTAAAAACTAGTTTTCTAAGGGGATGGGATAGATCTAAAACTACACAGAGACAAAAAGTACTAAACTACTATAATAAGAACTAAACGCTAACTATTTATATGAAAAGTTTTTATATAAAACCTATCAAAAAACAAAAATACGACCTGAGCCAGCAAAAGCAACCTCGTAGCAGAAGCGGCAAACGAGATCTGGGGATCTAGCGCCAGGCAGTGTGGGATATGGGGAGGCCTCGAGCCAGTTAATAGCTCTCGAGCTTTAGAAGATGGCCGAGTCGGAGCAGAGGATCGGCTCTGAACCCAACCAGCAAGAATGAAGGCGAGATAGACAACTTAACATCAGATATTGCAAGGAACAATTAAGTAATATCAGAAAAGAAATTAAGAAAGCTATATTATAAAAAAAAAGTAAAATTAAAACAGATTTAGCTTAGATACCTTCGATAACAGATTCTACAAGTATGTCAACTCTCAGAAAAATAAATGTTAATAGCTTAGGACCATTTAATATGAATGCTGTAAGATTTGAGACTTCACATGACATTGAAATGTTCAATAAGTATTTCAGAAAAGTTGATAAGGAAAATGGAAAAAGCAGCTTGTCCACAAATTTTTGCAGAGGACATTATGGAGGCCTTACAAAAAAATGAAAAGGTCTTGTTCTCTGGGTCCTAATATTTCTGGTCAGTTAATCAGCAAGGTATCATAAAAACTTAGTTGATCTTTTAACAACAATGTTTAGTCATTAACAACAGGACTCATTCCAGAAGAGTGGAGTACGTTCTATGTAGTACATTCTATAAAGGAGGAGACTGACAATATTTCCAGCTTTGTAACATCAGTCTTACCTCCATAGTTGGTAAATACTTTGAATGTGGTATTTTATTACGGTCAATTCACATCCCCAAAAATAATAAAATCAAAGTACCACAGTCCAGTTAAATGAAAACAAGCTAGATCATGGAAAAAACTGAGTTAAAATTCCTTTGGAGTCCTCAGTTCTGATTTCAATCTTTTTTTTTTTCCAGGTTCTGCTTACAGGATGTGTAAGCGCAGTCAAGTGAGTTGCCATATACAATTTTGCAGGTAGTCAATAATATAGCAATAACCCACTCCTGGATGTGGGTAATGCTGGATTTACTCATGGTTGGCATGGTTTGGTCACGAGGGCGAACCCAGAAGTGGGTTACTGCTATTATACAATGACATTGTTTAAGAAAAAAAAATAATTACTTTTCTTAAATAATGGCATTGTATAATGCCTCCTTGCTGCCCTTCCGCAGCTGTCTGGTATTCTGCGGCAGTTCTGATGTACTGCGCATGCGTATGCCTATGCAGTACATCAGAGCTGTGGGCAAAACCAACGGAGAAAGCAAGATCTCCAGTGCTTTTTACTGTTTCGCTATGTTAAATGGGTTTAACATAGTGAGACAGCTTTAAAATAAGCAACGGAGATCTCCGTTGCTTATTTTAAAGCTGTCTCGCTATGTTAAACCCATTTAACATAGCGAGACAGGTTTAAAAAAAAGCAACGGAGAAAGCAACATAGTGAGACAGCTTTAAAAAAAGCAACAGAGATCTCCGTTGCTTTTTTTAAACCTGTCTCGCTATGTTAAACTCCTTTAACATAGCAAGGCAGTGTTTTAAAAAAGACTTATACTAACGGAAAAAGTCCGGGCGACCGGACCTTTTTCCATTAGTATAAGTCTATTTACAACGTGCACGCTGACCAATCAGCCTGGACGTTTTGGAATATTAATGGGGGGTCATGGTATAATGGTAGATATACAGACAATTCATTCATGACTGAGAGAACTAATCACAGCAAAACAGTTTGGATTTCAAGAATTTCACTTATGCCCTCTTGGATCACTCCCTCTGATAGGTCCCTCACCAGACCAGACCATCCCTTAGACATACCCACTAGGGTTAAAATGACTGAGCTCTGCCCGCCCCCTTGACCAATCAAGAGGAAACATGAATAACTCCACCCACACACTTCAAGAAAATAGTGCACAATTAACAGCGCCGTACACTGGCAACTCACTTGGCAGCACTTATGCAGAACCTAAAATACAAAAAATGAGTGAAATCAGAACTGAGGACTTTGGAGATTTTTTTTGTATTTTTTTCTACAATCTAGCTTGTTTTTTTTTTTTGTTTTGTTTTTTTAACTAAACTCGGACACTTTGATTTTATAATTAAATATGTTTACTCCAGTCCTTTGGTGTGTTGAGATCAATTCTTCCAATTTTTCTGCAGCAATGAAAAATTAATGGTGCTTCACTCAGGCAGACACAGCTATTTCTGTATGTAAAGAAAAGTAGTGTGGAAAAGCAGAAAGAAAGGGTGGTGTAATACTATGATTTAGAAGTAAAAACATTACCGCTACAAAAATGAGATATTTTTTCTTTATAAACAGTTGGTTGGGCACCATCTGTTACTCTGGGCTGTCCTGTATACCTCACCTCTGTCTGCCCAGCTGTCTGCTGATGTGCCATACTACAGGTGAGTACATCTAGTGATAAGACTGCCTTTTGTCCATAGTTTGCTGGCACAGACTCCAGTTCACCTATGACATTGACTGGGATACAGTGGATATCAGAGAATGAATGAATCACTACTTCCTGCTTATACTGTAAGAAGTGGTAGCAGACATCGGTTTCCAGTTTTTTTTTTCTCTCGTGAGACCAGGCTGTATGAAAGCTGGGAAAATAAGATAGATATATGAAGATAAAAAGGCAAGCCCTGGCAGTAACCCTTTTATTTTCACACTGAGCTAAGAAGAGTTTTGGAAATACTCAGAGGAACTGAACCAAGATAAAAGTACAGATAAACCGATAATGTGTTACTAACATAACATAAGGACCATGCCTATAAAACATACACTGCAAGATGCTACCATTACAGGCTGTCCAGCTCCCATGTCAGAGTATACTGCTGAATTTCAACAAAGATATGAGGAAGTTTGACATGACTCTTCCTCATGTACAACTGGCCTTTAAATTGCAAGACACTGTACATATGAATGCACACAAGAAACTTCCACATGCATGTCTGGTTCACCCTTCTGTGTTTATGGAATTGATTCTTTAGTGCACTTCGTAGTAACTACAGAGGGATTAAACTGATCAGTCACAGCATGAAGTTATGGGAAAAAGTAGTGGTAGCTAGGTTAAGAAGGGAGGTGATGATTAGTGATCAGCAGTATGGTTTCATGCCAGGAAACAGCACTACAGATGCGATGTTTGCTCTGAGAGTGTTGATGAAGAAGTACAGAGAAGGTCAGAAGGAGTTGCATTGTGTCTTTGTGGATTTAGGGAAAGCATATGACAGGGTGCCTAGAGAGGAGTTGTGGTATTCTATGAGGAAGTCGGGAGTGTCAGAGAAGTATGTAAGATTGGTACAAGATATGTACGAGGGTAGTGTCACAGCGGTGAGGTCTGCGGTGGGAGTGACGGATGCGTTTAAGGTGGAGGTGCGATTACATCAAGGATCAGCTCTGAGCCCTTTCTTATTTGCAATGGTGATGGACAGGTTGACAGACGAGATCAGACAGGAGTCCCCGTGGACTATGATGTTTGCAGATGACACTGTGATCTGTAGTGGGAGTAGGGAACAGGTGGAGGAGACCCTGGAGAGGTGGAGATATGCTCTAGAGAGAAGAGGAATGAAGGTCAGCAGGACTAAGACAGAATATATGTGTGAATGAGAGGAAGGATAGAGGAATGGTGAGGATGCAGGGAGTAGAGGTGGCAAAGGTGAATGAGTTTAAGTACTTGGGATAAACAGTTCAGAGTAATGGTGAGTGTGGAAGACAGGTGAAGAGGAGAGTACAGGCAAGATGGAGTGGGTGGAGAAGAGTGTCAGGAGTAATTTGTGACAGACGAGTACCAGTAAGAGTGAAAGGGAAGGTCTACAAGAGGGTAGTGAGACCAGCTATGTTATACAGGTTGGAGACAGTGGCACTGACAAAAAGGCAGGAGTCAGAGCTTGACGTGGCAGAGTTGAAGATGTTAAGATTTGCAGTGGGTGTGACGAGGATGGACAGGATTAGGAATAAGTATATTAGAGGGTCAGCCCAGGTTGGAAGGTTTGGAGACAAAGCCAGAGAGGCAAGATTATGTTGGTTTGGACATGTGCTGAGGAAGGATGCAGAGTATATTGGGAAAAAGATGCTAAGGATAAAGCTGCCAGGTAACAGGAAAAGAGGAAGGCCTAAGATAAGTTTTATGGATGTGGTGAGAGAGGATATGCAGGTGGTTGGTGTGACAGAGCAAGATGCAGAGGACAGGAGGAAATGGAAACAGGTGATCTGCTGTGTCAACCCCTAACGGGAGCAGCCGAAAGAAGAAGACAATGACTCTTTAGTGCACTTCTGGTGAGAAATTACATGCCAAAGCAGCAGCAAGAATAATTCAAGTACAGCAAGTTGCTGCCTTCTTCAATACCCAGCAAAGCAGCACAGTACAGTACAGTTTCACAGGAATCACATTTGGAAACCTTTTCCTGGCTCCAATCCCCTGACTCACTTTAGTAAGTAAACTAAATATGCTACTTGCCAAAGCACATTTCAATGAACAAAAGACTGTCTATACAACAATGATTAAGTGAAGCTGAAAGAAGAAACTGGAATGGCATAGAATCATGCTTGTCTTATGACTCTCGCAGGCACAAAAAACTTTCTTGTTGAGTCCTTGCTGTCTGCTGTCAATGATACTGCATGCACACTTACGACAAGCACAATATCTAGACAAACAACTTCAATGAACTAAATAAGCATTTGTCAAAGAAGGATGCTGATTTGCTCTAGAGCTGAAAGGCAATAACAAACTAGGTAGATATGTGTTTGTGTGATTAACAAATGAATACAGCCTCTACCCCTTAGCAAGTATCACAATTAATACCATAAATAGGCACGAATATGAAAAACTGGATGAAAACAGAAAATATATTGCTCCCTACCATGAGCCACATTATTAATGCACAAAGGATCACAGCCATCAAGTATACCTGCCAACTGCTTCATATTTGCTCATTGTACTGACCATGCTTACTAAAATACCAGTTACTACTATGCAAGCAAATATCCATCCATTACAAATGCTTGTTTTTACTTTTAAACTGCACCTACATTTGCTCTTATTGCCTACATTTGGTACCTCTTGTACATTTGTAAGCAGGCCATGTGGTCTAGTTCACCTACTGTGAAACAAAAATAAATACAGCAGATATTAACAAAAAATACCAACATACCTTCCACCACAAAATATGGGATGAGACATGCAAAATGTCTAAAGAATGCAAAAGGGACGCATATTTTCCTAGATTCATAGACTGTTACTAGGCTAAGAACTTGTGAGAGGCCTTTCTAAACCTAGCCAAGTTTTCCCGATAGAATAATATGTCCAGTATCCAAATAGGATACTGAGGGCCAAACATTTATAAGCTACCTCTGTCCATAAGGGATATGGGCGCCAGGCCCAGTGTAAATTTCCTATTCCCCATTAACTAGGCTAGGCTGCGCTTAAGCTGGGTAATACACAAACTTAGCTTCACAAGGATAGGAAGCCTGTTCTATAGGAGGGGCAGTCTATGTGATGGATCTCTCTCTCTCCAACAAGTTCCGTTTAAGTCACAGACAAAAGTCAGGTTCCTAGACCTTGTATTTCTGGTACTCTTCGACTTACAAATACGTAGGAGAGTCTTAAGTGTATGATTTGCAGATGCCTTGTAAGCCAGGCAGAGATCACTCCTTAACAATCTATAGGAGACAGAATAGAAGGAAAGGGCTTTAAGGCACTCTGCATAAGGCAGGTTTGTTATGCCTTGTATTCTTTTTGCAAGGAACCTCTGAGGTTGCTCTAGTTGCTGTACATGTCTGGTCAGGTACATAGCAAAGGAAGCACTGTACTCTAATTGGTCTGATAAGGGTGGAGTACAGTGGAATTAGGACCTCTCTGGACCTAGATGGCATGCCCTTATTTATAAAGCTGTGCAACATAAAATGATTTCCTCACCACTGTGGCCACTTAATGGAAACGTATTTTGTACATATGATGTTTGCAATTCATTGATGTGTAACATGTTTTCTTTCAGGAACAAAACGATTGGTCAAATTTATGACTATTTACATTTTGATTTGCTAGCAAGATTTAATGTTGATTGGATGAGGGATATGTATGTAAGCTTTAATGTATGTTTATATGAAGGTTTTTATTGGTTACATCAAGAGGGTGTGTATAATTTATGTAATCTCATTGGTTAATTAGGTTTTTAAAAATGAAGTTTGTTTGAAAATATTTTTATCTGATGAAGTTCCGTTGGTTACAGGACAAAATCCTGTATGTGCGAATAAAATTATACATATTTCGACTTCAGCAGTGACTTGTGACTTCATTTCAGTGGATTTGGGCAATTTATTCCTGGTGGAATTGTTTGGGCTTAGCTATTTGGATTTTCTTTGTGGAGTACAGTGGAATTATGACCTCTCTGGACCTAGACGGCATGCCCTTATTTATAAAGCTTTGCAACATAAAATGGATTTCCTCACCACTGTGGCCACTTAATGGTTGGAGGTAAGGCTACTGTCTACATGCATACCCAGATCCCTGACAACTGGATCGATTCGTAGGGGGTGTATTATCAACATTGTAATTAGCCAGGATGTTTGACTTACCAAAGGGGAGAATTATGTATTGTTTTAGCACTGAGTTTAAGACCATTGCTTTGGCACTATTTGTTAGTCATATATAAACCTTCTTGAAAAATGCTTGTGTCTGCAGGGGAATTCATAACCCCCAGCTTGCAATCTGCAAACTTGAGCCCTGGAGTACAAAATAAAAAATAAAGCTTCACAGAATCTTTATACCTAGCTGATGTCCATAATCATTAAAGTGTCTGCAAAATATCCCAACTAATATCCAAACCAAAGATAAAAAGACAAACCACAGTGGTTTTATGTATGGTTTTATCTGATGAAGTCTATGATTATTTTGTGACGAAAACGGCTGTTAACCATATTGTTGGCGTTCATTTTCCTGGGATTAAAGCCTTCTTTGCCTATCTGCATCTTTTTGGACTGGCGTATTTTTTTCACTTATTGTTTTTTTTTACATCGGTTCATTTATTGTGGAGTATTAAAGATTAGGTAATTAGCCAGGCTGCTAAGTTCAGGGTTTGCAGCTGAGGGTGCAGAATCTGGTTCTCCTGCTGAGACAACAAGGAAGGAGTCTGAGGCAGGTGCCATGGGGCCAACAGTAACACACTGCGCAAGAGTGGATACCAGTGTTGGCGTGGCCAGTCTGGTGCAATTAAAATTGTCCTTGGCTTGTCCTGTTTGATCTTTAGTAGTAACTTGGAGAGCAGAGGCAGAGGAGGAAAGGCATAAACTGATAGGTTTTTTCAGCTGAAGGATAGAGCATCCACTTTCCAAGCTAGCTTGTGGGGAATCCTTGTGCAAAGTTTGTACAATTGATGGTTCTGGGGGGAGGCAAACAGGTCTATATCTGGGCTCACCCACTTGCTTGTCAACATGTTGAAAATCCTTGGTTCCAGTTTCCACTCGTGTGGGTCCATGAGGTTTCTACTTAGTCCATCTGCCAGTGTATTTAGCTTTCCTGGCAGGAGCTGAGCTTGCAGATTCACTTGGTAGCTCAAGGCTGTGTTCCACAATGCCATAGCTAGTCTGCAGAGGGGGTAAGAATGTGTACCCCCCTGCTTCTTTGTGTACCACATGACAGTAGTGTTGTCCGTCTTTACCATTAGTTGTCCTGGAAGAATGTGGTCCTTGAAGGCTGTCAGAGCATTCTGTACAGCTAACATTTCCTTTTGATTTATGTGCAGGTGCATTTGACTTGGGTTCCATTTGCCCTGAATGCACTTCCCTGCCAGGTGAGCCTCCCATGCATAGTCTGATGCATCTGTTGTTAAGGTTTGGGCGGCAGGGGGTAGTGTGAATGGTAGTCCCCTGTTTTGGTGGCAGGCCTCTGCCAACCAAAGGAACTCTAGGCGTAGGCAAGGTATGATAGGAATCATTGCTTCTAGATCCTATGAATGTTGACACCACAGGCTTTTGAGATACCATTGTAGTTTCCTCATATGCAGCCTTGCATATGTTTCATAGGTAGGTAACTAGACTATCGGCCCTGGGACCTATACAAGCCCAGCCAAAAAGGTACCCTGGCTTTTGCCACCCAAGAAAATTATTTTCCTGTGCCACTGTCGTGCAGAGCCACAGAGGTGATCCCCGGGGTGAATTTCCTATTTCCCATCCAATCATCAAGATTTTTCTTGAAGAGTGCTAATGAGGAGCTTTGTTTGATATAGATCGGTAGTTTATTCCAGAGTATAGGAAGTCTCTGGGACAGGAATCTATCCCTCCGGCATGTTCTATTTATTGTGGTGACAAGGTTTAGGTCCCTAGAGCGTGCAGCTCGGAAGGATTGGGATTTCTTTAAGTGGAGCATGTCCAACAGCTCTGGGTTTGACATAGCTTTGTATGTTAGGCAGAGATCACCTCCAAGTAGGCGATATGCGACGGAGTAAAGCTGGAGTTTTTTGAGACGGTCTGCATAGGGCATCTGTTTGAGGCAAGTAATCCTCTTTGTGAGGTATTTCTGCAGCCTTTCCAGTTGTTGTAGATGACTTGTGAGGTACATACCAAAAGGGGCACTGTACTCTATAAAGGGTCTAATGAGTGATGAGTAGAGGGGACCAATGACCTCTTTTTTTCTGGATGAGAAACCTTTTGTGATGAGGTGTGCCACATAGAAGGATTTCCTGACTACTGTGGCGATGTGATTATCAAAGGAGAGACTACTGTCCACCTATGTCCCAAGGTCTCATCACACTTTCGGTGTTAAGTATACTACCGCCTATGTTGTAGTTCATGGGTACAGAGTTTTTACCAAAGAGGATGACAATGCACTTTTTGGCATTGAGCTTGAGGCCATGGCTTTGACACCAGTCATCTGTCTCAGTGAGGCCCTTTTGTAGGATGTCCACATCGTTAGGAGTTTCGATTATGGCTCCTAGTTTGCAGTCATCTGCGAACTTCATTAGCCGAAGACCTTCTGTGTTAGCCTGTATTTCAGAGAAGTAGATACCAAACAGGGGAGGACCCAGGACTGAACCCTGTGGTACTCCACTTGCCACTGGTCTGAAGTCGGATTTGGAGTCTGCTACTTTCACAGTGTGTGGGTTCTGTCAGTGAGCCAGTTGGCAACCCATCTTGTGACATAGGTTCATAGGTTCACACTAGGCTATCTGCCCTAGGGCATTTATAAGCCTAGCCAGAGTGTGTGTGGCTTTCACCACCCCTTAGGATGAGAATACTATACCCATTAGTTTGCTGTGCCTCTGTCCAGCAGTGACACAGAGATGATTCCCGGGGTAAACCTACGATCTCCCATCCACTCGTCAAGATTTCTCTTGAACAGAGTCAGTGAGGGGCTCTGCCTCACATGGACTGGGATTCTGTTCCATAGTGTAGGGAGTCTCTGGGTGATGAATCTGTCCCTCCAGCACGTCCTATTTATATCCATGTTGAGGTTTAAGTCTCTTGCTCTCGTGGCTCTGGTAGATTTGGATTTTTTGAGGTGGAGCATGTCCATTAATTCCGGGTTGGACATGGCCTTGTATGTCAGGCACAGATCACCTCTGAGCAGATGGTATGCGACTGAATAGAGCTGGAGTTTCTTCAGTCGGGCAGCGTATGACATATGTTTGAGCCCCTTTATCCTTTTGGTGAGGAACTTTTGGGGTCTTTCCAATTGCTGCAGGTGTCGGGTAAGGTACATTCCGAATGGGGCGTTGTACTCAACCATTGGTCTGATAAGTGAAGAGTACAGGGGTACAATGACCTCTCCTGATCTGGATGCGAATCCCTTCATGATCAGGTGGGCAATGTAGAAGTTCTTCCTAACCACTTTGGCAATGTGAGTGTCAAAAGAGAGGTTACTGTCAACTTGGGTCCGCAGGCCCCTGATAACTTCTTCCCTGTTTAATGGATTACCACCTATGTGGTAATTAGGGGTTACCTTGTTTTCCCAAAGGGTATGACTATACATTTTTTGGCATTTAGCTTAAGGCCATGGCTCTGGCACCAGTTATCCATTTCTATGAGACCTCTCTGGAGGATGTCTGTGTCTGATGGAGTGTCAATTATGGTGCCCAGTTTGCAGTCATCTGCAAATTTTGTCAGCCACAATCCCCCTAGGTTTGCCTGCACTTCAGAAAAATAAATGCCGAACAAGAGGGGGCCCAGGACTGAGCCCTGTGGGACACCGCTCGTGACCGGCTTAGAGTCTGACATGGCACTAGCAACTCTAACCCTGTGGGTTCTGTCCTTGAGCCAGTTTGCAACCCATCTTGTGACATATGGGTTTACATCTAAGCTGGTGAGCTTTTCTATGATGCCCAAGTGGGGTATTGTGTCGAACGCTTTTGCTAGGTCAAGGTAGGCTGTGTGAACTGCCTTACCCTCATCAATGGCCTTAGTGACCGTTTCGAAAAAGTCGACCAAGTTCAAGAGGCAGGATCTGCCCTTGACAAAGCCAAATTGGATAGGATCCAGTGTCTGTAGGTCCCCAATGTCTTTATTTATGAGTTCCATTATGATCCTCTCCATAGCTTTGCAGACAAGGCTCGTCAAGCTTATGGAGCGGTAATTTCCAGGGCCCGTAGAAGCACCGCCTTTGTGGAGTGGGACCACAGTTGCCGTACGCCATTCTTTGGAGTGCGTATCCTGTAGTAAGGCTAAGATTAAACAGCAGCCTTATGTGCGGGTTTAGTTCCTCATTGAGTTCGTGTAGCACACAGCCGGGGACACCGCCCGGTCCCATTGATGCTGTGTTTTTTGCTTTAGAGAGCAGCTCTCACCTGGGCATCTGAGATGTTTGGGAGGCTAGACTCTGGTGGGATAGATATTTCTCCTTTTGGGGGGGGGGGGAGAAATTTGCACTGAACCTGTCTGCCAGTATGTTGGCAATGTCTGTGGGTTCAGTGATTTTTGTATCATTTTGGACTAATTCTGAGCATATCTGGGAGTTTCCACCCAGGTTTCTAACATAGCTAAAGAAGGCCTTATGATTGTATTTTGTGTCATTAGCGATTTTTCTCTCAAAGTTGGCCTTGGATGATTTTATGAGTGATCGTAGTTTTTTGCTAGTAGTGATCAGAGATGCCTTCCCTTTTAGTGATTTTGCTCTGTCATGTAGTAGCTTTCTCCTCTTGTTGTAGAGTTTTGTTTATGGCTGGGGTCCACCAGACCGGGCGCCTGCCTTTGGTGGAAAGGGTCTTGATTTTATTAGGGATTGCTTGATCCATACATTCCTGGAGGTGCTCGTAGAAGGCATTTGTAAGGGTTTCAGCAGCGTGGGTTGTGGTTTCCACTGGCTCGGGAGCCTTGAAGGATACCACTCCAGTCTTAAGAAGTGTGAAGTTTGCTTTTGAGAAGTTCTTCACTGTGGTCTTTTTTGCTGGGGTTGGGGGCGGGATGTGGATCTCCAGTGAGATTAATTTATGGTCTGATCTCACCAATGAGGGATATACTTCTGGTGTGGAGCATTTTGTCCCCATGTTTGTGATGATCAGGTGTAGTATATTTTCTCCTCTTGTGGGAATGGTGACTAGTTGTTCCATAGCATTTGAGTTTATGAACTCCAGGAACCTTTGGGCTAGGGTGTTGGGGCTTGAGTAATGTTCCCAGTCTATGTTTGGGATAGGGATTTATACCTAGTCTAATGACTTTATCTATAATTCCAGAGTGGGGGATGGTGTTGAAAGCCTTGGCAAGATCTAGATAGGCTGTGTGAACCACCTTACCCTTGTCTACGGCTTTGGCGACTGCTTCAAAGAAGCCTATCAGGTTTAGGAGACATGATCTGCCTTTTACAAACCTGAACTGGGTGGGGTCCAGAGTTTGGAGATTACCAATGTCTTTGTTTATAAGTTCCATGATGATATGTTCCATGGCCTTGCAGACCAGGCTAATGGGGCGGTAGTTCCCGGGGTCCATGGTGGCTCCCCCTTTGTGCAGTGGGATAACCGTCACGGTGCGCCATTCAGCAGGCACAAAGCCTGAGGTGAGGCTATGATTGAACATGATACTTAGGTGGGGTGCCAGTTCGTTCTGCAGTTAGTGTAGAATGCAGCCTGGGATGTTGTCTGGTCCCATGGCTGCTGTGTTCTTGGCTTTGGAGAGTGTGTTTTTTGCCTGTGCAGCCGTGATTACAGGAACTTTGCATTCTTCTGATATAGAGATGGGCTCTTTAGGGGGTGAGAGGGGGGTAAAGTTAGCATTGAACCTATCTGCCAGGATGTTGGCAATATCAGTTGGGTCTGTATATTTAGTGCCATTGTGCTGTAACTCAGAGCAGATCTGAGTGTTGCCACTGAGATGCTTGATATAGCTATAGAATGCTTTGTGGTTGTCTTTAGAATCAGTGGCAATTTTGTTTTCGTAACTAGCTTTGGAATTAGAAGAATGCAGGAGGCCATGAACCCCAAGGCTTGCAGTATTTGCCTTGCAGATAGCTGGGTTTCTATGGACACTTGTTTGAAGTAGGTTGTCAAATGAATCCGTTTCTCTGGCGTGAGGAAAGCCATCTGGGAAGTTGTATTCAAGCTTGCTCCCAGGAATATAATTTGTTGACAGGGTACCAGGTGTGATTTCTTTTCATTTATGGTGTTCCTCAGACAAGTCAGCACTCTTTGAACAAAGGCCAGATGATTCAAAAGTATGTCCTGGCTTTCTGCCTGAATTAGACAATCGTCCAGGTATGGGTATATTTGAATATTTCATTGCCTGTAAAATGCAATGACTGGAGCTAGGCAATTTGTGAATACCCTGGGCGCAGTAGATTAGCCAAAGGGCAGTGCAGAGAACTGATAGTGCATGCAGCCTGCTTTGAAGCGCAGGTATCTTCTGCAAGACTCCCTGATAGGGATGTGCAGGTATGAGTCTTTGAAGTCTAATGTTGCCAACCATGCATCTTTGCCTAGCATAGGAAGCAGCTGGTGAAGAGTCAGCATTTTGAATTTTGGAATCACCAGAAAGGTGTTTAGAGTAGAAAGGTCCAGGATAGGACGCCATGTATTGCCTTTTCTGGGTACCAGGAAAAGTCTCGAATAGAAACCTTGTCCCTTTTCTTCTTTTGGTACCAACTGAATAGCCCCCCATGCTTAAGAGGGAGAGAACTTGATTTTGGGCCTCTGCCCATTGATTTGGGGGTAGATCTGGCCACCCGCTTAGTGTTAGTAACATGTGGAAGTGAAATCTGTATCCTTGGGACACTATATTTAAAACCCATTTGTCCTGGGTAATGAGCTCCCAGTTTTTGGCCTGCAGACCAATCTTTCCACCTAATGGAGCATTCAGTTGGGAAGTGCTTGAAAGTTTTCAAAGCAAGTCATAGAGACAGTTTTCCATAAGGGGAGTCTTGCTACTCCCAGATTTGGGTGTGGAAATCCCCCACTGCTTAGTCTTGTATGTCCCCTGGGACTGAAATCTGAGGTTTCTGCTGTGTCTGGGTTTGGCTTGAGAAGACCTGGAAGGGGCTAGAAAGGACCAATTCTTAGAAGACCAATGCCTACTAAATCTAGGAGGCTGAACTTGCAAGAAATCTTTAACAGTTTGCATATATTTAGCTTTATCTTCTATCTTTTAAGAACTTCCTCAACTTGGTTGCCAAACAGGCGGTCCTGATTTAAGGGAGCATCCAAAAGTTTAGCTTTGACATGATCAGGCAAAGATTGCTCCTTAAGCCAAGCATGCATTCTGAGCACAGACCCAGTAACAGCAGCCATGCAAGAGGCTTCTAATAGGTAGGTACTAGGCTATCAGCCCAAGGGCCTACGTAAGCCTAGCCAGCAAGGTACCACAGCTTACGTCACCCAAGAAAGTTATTTTCCTGTGCCACTGTCCAGCAGAGATACAGAAGTGATCCCCGGGGTGTATTCACTGTTGCAGTCCTCACACATGGGTCATGAATCAATCCACATTGAAAGTATGTTTACCAACATGTTCAGCAGAATGCATTAAAATCCTGTAATTCTTTATTTTCAGCACTGTCAGGAATCAACATAACTTTCTGTTTAAGCAACCCAATAACATGTTGTTGATACTTTAACATATGAAACTGGCAGTTTAAAGCCCTAATGGCAAAGGTTGCAGAAGTGTAAACCTTCTTACCCCATCTATCCAGCGCCCTGGAGTCTCTATCAGAAGGGATAGGATTTTTAGAAGTAGAAGCCTTAATGCCCTTGGGTCCCTGTGAAATAGTCTCTGGATCTGCAATAGGATTTTTAAAAAGAAACTTGTGTGAATCAGGATCCCTGTAATATCAGTCAGGTTTTCTGGGAGCAGGAGGCAAAGAATCAGGGGCCAAACTAGACTCCGAAAAGGCATCATCAACAATGTCTAGTACAGGAGGTATAGCTAAAGGCCTATGCTGAGGCAGGAGTAAGAAATCCCTAAGCCTCTTTTTTTTGAATTAGAAAAATCCTGGCTTTCCCAGTGGAAACGCTCCCTTAGAGTATGTAAAGTTTCACCAAAAGAAAAATCCTCTAGAGGGGAAGCAGAGGGAAAACAGTGCTCTGCATCAGAATCCTCATAAGTAGATAAGGGTAAATCCAGATCATCAGAAGAATCAGAAAAATCAGAATCCTGGTCAGAAGATTCATAAACAACTTCAGTCCTGGGTCTCTTAGAAGGGGAGGTTGGCTTCCCCTGATTAAAGATGCATGATCTTCAGCCATTCTTATCATTTGTCTTTTAGGCATAGAGGCCTGAGCATGTGGCCTGGGCATTGGTTTCTTAGGCATGGTTCGAGATTTAGGCCTAAATGAAGAAGGAGGAGTCTGTTCAATATGCAAGTCCGTAGACCAGAATACACCCTCAGACGCCGGTGCCTGCACAGCAACTCCGGACCCATCCAAGGTAGAGACATCATAGGTTCCACAGTTGAAACATGTTGCGGCATACCGGACTCTGAATGGGTCTCAGTAGAGGCCTGCGAATCAGAAATAGCGGGTATCAAGGGCTGCAAAAGCACTTCACTGAGTACTGGCAAACTGGCGACTGGATTAGGAGAAGCGTCATACTAGGCGGCCTGTCTCTATCTTTGCGTTTTTTCGGAATCCCGGTAGTCGGATGGCTAACCGATGACATTTCTGGATAATTAAACCAAGAACCGAAATATTTAGAGGCAAAAATATACTGACGGATAGTGCACTGATTAAATAAAGCACAAAACCGACAGCAAAGTACATCGTGGTGAGGGCCCAGGCAAGGAAAACAGTACGAATGAAAATCTTTGTGAGGTATTTGCATTCTACAAATAATGCAATTATTAACTTTTACTGACATCAGTAAGGAGCAAGAAAAAGTTTCCCCAATGGGGTACTTAGCTTTAGTTGAAGACTTCGGTTCTGAAACTCGAAAATAAAAATTTCAGGAGTCAGCCGACCAGTACTTGTGAACTGCTTCTGCTTCGGGCACCGCACAGCAAGAAAGACTGATGTAATGGCATCGGGCTGCATGTTTTATACTCCTGACGACCTGAAGTCATGGAAGAAGGGACAGCATCTGGCGCAGGACCCAAGACTTTGTTAATCAGGCCGACTGAGGGCTACTGCAAGCAGATAACCCAAATGTAATGACTGCAACAGTGAAATACAAAGAACATCCAATTCAGTGATAGAAGTGTTTGAGCAATTGTGTAGGGAAATGCAGATGTAACGCACTATGCTATCACAACACAAAAAAAAAAAAGACACGACAAAAAATGCATTTTTTTTCTGCTGCATGGATTTCTTCTCCACCCATTTTATTACTCACACTGACAGAGGTTACCTTGTTGACTTGTCGATATGATTTTTCATATTTCATTATGAAACAGATGACCATCACCTGAATTATACGCCAAACATCAGGGTCTCAGACCTGTCCCATAATAATTTTTTATTTTTATTTGCTTACTACATTTATTAATGGCGATACCCATATTTACTTAAGTCACAGAAAAATCTTCAGCCAGACAGCTCACTGTGATCTTCTCCTTGTTTAGCCTGGGTAAGGGGGGCATCAGTATGTCTTACAATGGAATCAGCAGGAACTAGAATGTTTGGCTGTGTGGTGTGTTTGTCTTGTGGGCTTGGAAGCTGGGCTACTATGATTTTTCAGAGTTGTGTTGCGTGAGGTGCTGCATTTTTTGAGTGTACACAGGGCCACTGAGAGATGCTTTTAGGAGGTCTTGGAGATTTTGGTAGATTGCAAATGAGTACCTCCATATATGTGGGTCTGTCTTTCTTGCTTAGTGTTGGAAGGGAGTGTTTTAGGTGTGGTGTTGACAACCTGGTTTGGATTTTTCATGTGTGCATGTGAGCTGATTAACTAGAAGATATCAAAAACATACATCATTTCTAAAGAAACTGAAGTAAGATTTATGTGGTTGTAAAGCCTTCCATGCACACATACAGAGGACCATGTTCCCCTGCAGTCCCCATGGATTATAATAAACTACAACATCAATTCACCATGAGAGAAAAGACTGCTTTAAGTGCAATGGCCACCACTTTTATAGTTTTAGAATCAAAATTTGCATTAAAATAGTGAAATTAATGGCATGAGTGTCAGAAGAATCAAACTCAGGGAAAATTAAAAAAAAAATCACTGCTTTAATGTATTAAGTAATATTTTCACATGCTAAGTTGTAATATAGGGTTATGCTTGAGTCTCTGATCTTAACCATGTTATTATGGGTTTGAAACATGGATGCCAAGAAATTCACCTCAACAGCAAAGATCATGAGGTGAATCTCGGCATCCATGTTGAGAACACATAACATAACAGGTTATGATTGGTGAGACCTGATCATAACTGTTTGGAGTGCATGAAATACTATCTACTTCATGTACTACCTATTACAAAAAAAAAGTCCAAGTGTGTTACCACTTTTATAAGCCAGTAAAGCACCTAGAGTGCTGCTGCATAGACCGCAAATAGGAAAAAGTTAGGGACCCCTTCTAACTACTGCTCTAATTTAAATGAGCTACTTACAGATTGACATTTGTGAATTTCCACAGATGAATGCGGAAAGATATTCGGGGGGGCAGTTAACAGCAAAGGAACATCCCTTCCCTGATACCAGATGGGAACAGCTCTTAAGGTGCGTGTAACAAATATTATACATCTCTGGAAGCATTGTTATGGTCAGGTCTTGTGCTACAGCACAGAACAACCAGGACATTCACTTTTTTTTTTAAGCGTAATCATGGTGCTCCATGCACCGAAAAATACTCTTTTCTACTAAAGACTGAGTTGTGCTGTTTTACTGCTAACACTTAACTGCATATTTGTTACTTCATAGCTGGAACAATGTCTATGCAATGACTAGAAACATAAGAGTATGTCTGAGTTGTTGTTGTGTCTTTCGGCTTTTCTCGGTTAGGGGTCGCCACAGCGGAACTCCGGTCCGCTAATGATTGGCAGTAGATTTTTACATGCCGAGTTGCCAGCCCTGATGCACAACCTTCAACGAAGGTACGCCCATTCACGCATATCTCCACACAGAAGACTCTCTAGCCGAGAACTGAACGGGGCAACGTCTTACTGCGAGGCGACAATGCTACCGCAGCACCACCACCACAGCTAAGATTATGTCGGAGTATCTTATGGAAATGTGTACTACTCTACAACGTAGTTTTGTGTGAAAGCAGTGCAATGCCCCAGTATATCACACTATATGAAAAAATATAGACAAACACAAAGAAAAATTCAGCCGACTATTGTGGACAGGACAACAAAAAACATTAATGGTTGCTCAGTAGTCTGAGCAAAGAAACCGTTAGTAAAAAAAAAATATTATCAAGCAACAATGATTCAGTCATCTAGTCTGGCAGTTTAACTTCAATAGTTAAGGCTATATGCTGGTAATGAGTTTCATCCTGTAGTCTTGGGTGTGATTCCCTCAATTTATACCTGCAAAATGTGCTACTCTGCATAAGTGATTTAATCAGACAGAAGTTCTGGGTTGCCCCTCAAAAGGGATATTAATGTGCCCAGTTCATATATATAAAAATAAAACCAGACTAGTTTAAAAATAATTTCTGTGCAAGTAAAGACCACCAGTGTACACAGTGTCTAATGTTCACCATCAAGCCCAGAACAGGAGGGCAGACAGGAAGAAATGGCTACTCTTGAGGGGACAAATGATGGGAAAGCTGGTGCTAGACTGTCCCGTGACAGAGACTAGGAGGCAGACAGTAACCACTAATGAAATTACAAACTGATGCAAAAGGGAAGAGTAGAAACAAAAAATGTAACGCTTTCACTAGATGTCTATCCCAGTCATTAGCATAGTTAGAAGGTATCCATAGACTTCAGCTCCCTTAACCACCTTAAGTCTATCCATTTAGATACTGGACAGAAGCAGAACATTTATCAAGCACAAGAAAGAGAGTACGAGTTCCTGACAAAACTTGGCTGAAGGAGAAGAAAAAATACAAGTCTTGTCTTAAGTGGTGGGCCTTATACAGATATGAAAACAAAGGTAGCATCACTATTCTGAAACTGGTTAATACAATTTAAAATTCTGAAACTTAAAACCATACATTTTAGTTTTGCACTACTTTGAAACCAGGAGTCTGCCTGCAAAGCAATACAAGTTATGAAAAAATACTCAACAAATATCACAAGAACTCAAAAGACAACACAGAATGCCAAACTACCAAGATGAAAATTTAGTATTTTATTCACCATTCATAGAACTGCAAAACTAATGAGAATTTAAAAAGGCTTGCCCATAAAACGGACTAGCAAATTATTTTACTGTCTGTTCAGTAAAGATGTCGAAACAGCACGGTAAATGGATGTTTTACAATACTCAGTTCTTGTTTGAAGAAGAAATCCATGTGATATCTTAAAAATAAAATTATTTAAACTCATCAAGAAACACTAAAACCGATTTTGTTTTCTGGTTAAAAATGAAGACTCAATATTTCCCAGTGGCAATTCCTTCAGCAGGACATGAAGCAATACAATATTAGGGCTCTGTTTAGCTAATTTGTAACACTAGCCAAATATGTTAACTTACCATTTTGTTTTCCTGCATGTAGATTCTTTGCAAGTTTGGACAACCTTTAGCAATAGCAACCATTCCTTCATCAGAGAGCTGGTAGCACTGACCAAAGTGAATATCCTTTAGTTTTGGACACATCTCCCCTATCTGCAGGAAAAAAACAGGAAGTCAAACACAAACATAGACTTACACTGTTAAAAGTACATTTACACTGGCTTCTCATCACATAGAACTGACTGGGATACACTATCCATCCAGTCTTTAAAAAAAAATACCACCAAAAATCACATCACACAGACAGGGACTCCAACTATAATCCTGCTACAAGCAAACTTTTTGTACTGCTGGTGAAAAGTCTCATAGCAGACATAGCTCAAGATCAAGCACGAAACCTAGGAAATCAGCAATGACGTGCCTCCTCAGTTAAACTTTATGTGACAGAGCAGGTAAGAAATGGAGGCCTACAAATTTTGTGTGTGGTTGTCCCAACATGTTTTAGTCTGCCTGAAGAATCCATGCAAGATATTAAGTATCTCCTACTTCACAGAAGGATAAGTAAATCTTCTGTAATCAATAACAGTCAAAACAAATAAGGCAATAGTCCCCCCCCCCCCACACCACCGTCTTTTTTTTTTTTTTTTTTTTAACACATTTACCAGCTGGTCATAGTACCCCCATGCATGTCAAAAGTTAAGAGGGTGAGTACCAAATCACTGTTGTATTAAGCATTAGTGCTTTCTTTTTTCTTTCTGTTAAAAAAAAAAAGTCAAAGTTAAATGCAACATTAACTGTACAACAGTGACAAAGAACTAAAACTTTATTCTTCATTGTAAACTACTTTTGGAATATAATTTTTTCATGTAATTTCTGATGGATTGGTCAAAAATCATCACCCCTTGAAAGAAGTAGAAGTTCACTTGGTCAAATCAGGAAACTCCGTGCAACGAAGCAACATTTTTTTTTTTCTCAAAGTGAAGAGAAAGCCCCTCACTTACCATGAACCCCATAAGAAATACAATTAACACTGAAATAACCAAACCCCCAGGCCAAATTGCATTAGTGTTGCTTTATTGCCCACTTGCACTCTAGGATTTGGATGAACAAAGCGACTGAAAAAGGTGACAATGAATAAATTGTTTAAAATTCTTTTTGCATCATAATGCCTGCCTGATCATCAAGTCCATGCTGAGAACTGGGTACAGCAGACTTTACTAAGGAAACCGAAAGGGGTTTTCTGGCCCTAGCTACGGTTCCTCCAATAGTTGAGGAGTGTGTTCATATATGTGAGCCTTGCTATCCCTTTGTGAGCATGTGCATTCCATCAAAGGCTCCAAAATGACAAACGTGGATACGGCTTATAACAGCCAAGCTTATGTACCCAACCCATACACAGCCTGGCACAGGTGCAGGCAGAGCAGTGGATCAGACCACCTCCCACCAGGAAAGGCAAGCTGGCATTAGCAGCTCACAGGTCACTAGTCAATTTGTGGTTATGTGCCATGAAGCCAAACAAATGAATTCCATTTTTAGAAGCAAAGAGGTTCTCTGGTTTGATTTTCTGCTGGGGTGATTTGTGTGCAGTCTGAATACCCTTGCTGTGTTCGTGTGGGTTTTCTCCAAGTGCTGCAGCTTCTTCCTACATTCCAAAGACATGTGGTAAGTCAATTTGAATTGGCCATCAGCATGAATGTGCATGCAAGTGTGTGGTATGGAAGAAGTGTGACAGGGCTAGTCACCCAGAAGTGTGAACCTTGTCTCTAGAAGATTGGCACTGCTGAAGTGACACCCTGACTTCATGTGCGGAAAATGGGAAAAGGGGGGTAACAGACATAAGGACAGTAATACACAATACAGAGAACGACACATTTTCTATGCATCTTAAATCCTACAGTTAGTCTACATGCCCTCTGGTACTCATCACTTCGTATAATGAGTAAATACTGTAGTCAGTTAACCATAGATTTAAATGTTGTTCATATTCAAATTTATGAATATGTTATGTCGCTACTAGGCAACAGGCTAGTTAAGTTTTCTGAAGCCAAACCACTACAGTTCCAGTGGTATACCTAGTTAGTTTCTCCCCTTGAACATAAGGGATTTGGTGTTGCTAAACCTGGGGTAGATACGTGGTTTCCAATCACTTTATCAGCTAGAGTTGAAGAAATGGTTTATAATAACCTGAAACAAGTCTGTATTTTAGTGAGTAGCTGTTAAAGCTTTTGAAAACAGGGGGCACAAGGGACAGCAGACAGCCTAGGACTCTAAATGCTAATCAAGAGGATTTTTTTCCACCAACCACAGACTTGAAGATAAACAAACACACCCTCGCTTCGAGTCCAATCAAGCTAACTGTCAAGCCCATGCCCCCTGCTATAGAATTTAAAAACCCTGTTACTACTGCTTGATCTGAACAAGTCTTGTAATTGACAAAAGTGCTCATCATAATTACCTTCAATAAAGATCTGAAAAGGAGTTTTCTTTGCTGTGGAGTCTTTTTTTTAATGAAGCTTAGGAAACATATGCTCTTCATTCAGAATTGAATGTTTGGTCATTATCTTTCATCTGAACTGCTACCATATGGCATATCCTGCTTCCACTTTTAGATTTAAAGAAAGTGGACAGACAGGCTTTGCTTTACAGAAAGTAGGAATTTATTCCAGAGTGGAGGATTCTTTGGGAGAGAGATTGGTCACATGTCCTACTTATGCTGCAATATAGATCTGCAAGTTCCTTGATCTTGTATTTGTGCTATCAGCCTTGTGGATACGTAGTAGATCAAAGCAGGATTTAGTCTTTTGTGGATCTGTAGGCCAAACGCAAATAATGATTTAGGAGTCTTTAGGGGACAAAGGAAAAATACAAATACAAGGCTTTCACATGTTCTGGATAACATTGCGCGCTCATAATCAAGATTACTTATTTATTTTTATAAGGAACATCTGGAATTGTTCAAGTTAGGTAAGGGGTTTGGACAAACTACATATAAGAAGGGTGCATTATAACCTAGTGTGGCCCTGAAGATAAACAAGTACTGGTGATCTGACCTTCTGACTCACAGAATTTGCACATAATGATCAACTGGGTGAAGCAGGGGGCTTTCCTAACAAAGTGGATTTATGGTGATTTGTTACACATGAAGATGCCTAGGTCTCTAATGACAGTGTCTATTTTAAGGGAATATGTCATTTACATGGGAAGATGTGGAATAGCTCCTTTTTAACAAACTGTATGAGGTTACATTTTTGGCATTCGGCTTTAAACCACCATCCTGACACCAACAGTATGTCCAAGATAGGCCCTTACAGAGGATCTACATGTCTTCAAGGGAGATTATAATGGCCCCACATCTGCAAACTTCATCAGATGGATTATTTTAACTTCAGATTTCTCATTAGAGAGGTAGATGCCAAATAGAAGTGGTCCCAAAAACTTAGCCTTAGGATACAATACTGGCGACAACTCTCTTTGAAGAGAGTTCACCATCAACAAACACAGTGATGTATATGAGTGAGCCAGTTGGCACTCCAACAGGCTACACAGGGATTTGTGAGTTTGACCAGCTTGTCAATGTTGGAGTAGGGTACAATGTTAAAAGCCGTAGCATGGAGTTACTCTCGACCAGTACTGCTGTTACTCTTTCAAAAGAGGTCTACCAGGTCTAATAGGTATGATCTACCTTTTTTCATGACATTAATTGTCTAAAGCTGTGAAATGTAATTCCTGTTGGGCAGGGTTCAATTCTCTCAGTCCTCATTTGTCTACTGTGTGACCTTGATTAAGTAACTTAATCAGACATTACTCCCAGGTTGCCCCTGAAAAAGGTCTGTATGTCAGTGGGCCTACTTGGTTAACAAATGGGTATTATCATAATTATCTTAATCAGTCATCATAATCAATATCAATCATATCATAATATCATCATTATTATTATTATTACTGTTGATGCTATTATTATTATTAAACTGGCTAGGGTGTAGGGATTATTGGTTCCTTATGTCTTAGTTCTTGAGGTCTATAATGACATGTTCCAACACCATGAAGCAATGCAGGTGAAACTAATAGCTTTACAGTTACCAGGGTCAGAGGTCGGGTCTCCCCTTGTGAAGGAGTGCTACTACAGTTTTTCTCCAAGTTTTTGGTATGTGTCCAGTGGACAAGCTGTAGCTGAATTGTTTAAGGAAGGGGATCTGATAGCAAGTGTTTCATACTGACCAGCAAACTAGTATGTCATCTGGACACACAGTGCTGGTGCTTTTGGATCTGGACAGCGTTTTAGTATATGTTCAGAGGTGATTACAGGAGACTTTGTAGTGGGAAGCTTGGAGGCAACAGAGACAAAAGGGAAAAGTTGGAGCTGAATTTATCTGCAAGGATGTAGGCTATATCCTCAGGGGTTTAATAGGTGATGCCATTGGAGATAAACTTGGAGCAGTGCTGATACTATTTCTAGGATTCTTTATATAATTAGAGTGTTTTTTGTCTATCTTTTGCTATGGTAGCAAGTTTTACTTCATAATTAGTTCTGCAGAACATGATCTTATTCCAAGCTCTTTGTTAAACCTTTTGTGGCTGATTATACCACATCACGGTTTTGGTCTTCTCATTAAGGCTATGAACTTGTTCCAGTTGCTACAGAATTTGTTTAAGGTAAATCCTTTGGGTTTGTTCCTAAACTTGGTATTGTATTTATGGTGAACAGGAACAAGAGCTTCTGTGCAAGAGTTGAAACAAGAATATCAATTTTGGATAGGTGTGGTGGTATTTATCACAGGGTCATCGAGGGGTGAGGGACTGCTGAAGCTTTTTAAGTCTTCATCGTGCATAAGGAAACTAGCCTTGAGAAGTCTGTAAAAATGGTTGGGTTGGTCAGTGATCTGTACTGGCACTGTATGATGAATAAAACAGCATAATAACCTGATATGACCCGTGAGGGTCGGACATTGGGTATGGAGCAGAAAGGGACTGTGATGGTGAGGGCAACAATGAGTATGCTTGGTGCCTCTAGTAGGTTACTGAGAAATAGTACTTCCTTTACTTTAGCAATGAAATGTCAGAGTATATTTATAGAGGTAAAAGGTTTGCCAGTTTATGGAAAGGGTAGTTAAAGTCCCCTAGAATGATTGTGTCTGGGCTAATGAAGAAGGTTCTTGATTTACAGGTATGATGGATAGGGTTCCATAGTTAGCCAGGATTAATTAATTTATTTATTTTACACTTGCTGACCGGGAATGTCTGACTGAGTCGAAGACCTTTTTCAGCAGAGGCCCGGGGAGAAAAGCTCCAGTATATACAGATTACATTTAGTCATTATGCAGATATTATAGAAGTAGAAACTGACAAACTGCTAGATGACTGCAAAAGCATTTTTTAAAAGTAGTAGTAAATATAAAAAAGCAACACTGAAGTGTTTTTTTTAAATCATACAGGATACAGTAAAATACAAGAGAGGGAGGACTACACAGATTAGCAGAGTGTAGCAGAGTGTTATCAAGGTGGGTTTGAGCATTGGCAGATCCAGTGCCCTTTGAAATATTCTTTTAGGGTTAGTTTAAATAGTTTGGGAGTTTGTTCCATTCAATAGAGGGGTGGTAGCTATATAAGTTGCACCCTGCTTTAGACTTGGGTTTATAAATATTTAAGAGGTCTTGGGAAGAGCTGCGGAGGTTTCTTGAAGGAGCATAGTGGAGATGACAGAGTGTAGAGCTGGACAGAAAGATGGCTGGTAAAGAACTGTATGGTTTGAAGCTGAGAGAGAAGGAGGAGGTGAGACAGCTCAAGCCAGTTTAAATATCTTAGAGAGAGACAGTGGTAAGATCTATAGGATTGCTGAGTTGCAAATCTAGCTACTTTGTGGTATGTAGTCTCAAGTCTAAAAGGAGAGAGGAATTAAGGTTAGTAAGGTTAGTGAGGATTTGCGAGCAGTATGTTAAGCAGGGGAAAAGGCAAGCGTGAGTGAGGGCAATTCTTGCTTCCTGAGTGAGAACATTTTTTATTTCTATATAGTAGACCTAATTTAAGGTGAGTTTTCCTGATACAATTATTTATGTGGAGATCAAATTTTAGTTGATCAATTGTGATACTGAGGAGTTTTGAGCTAGATTCCACTACAATAGGGGTATTGCTAAGTGACTGGATAGTAAAAGAGGTCTTAATGTGGTTGGCTGTTTTGGGGAGGAAGAGTAGGAGTTTTGTTTTTTTAGGGTTGAGGATGAGTTGGTTGTTTGAGAGCCATGTTTCCACTGAGTTAAAGGATGACTGGGTAGCTGATAAGAGTTTAGAGAGTTTGCTATTGTTATGACTGTAGAGTCATGAGTGTACTGGATAATAGAGGACACTGGACAAGAGGTATAGAGCAAGTTTGTGAAAATGTTGAACAGTAGTGGTCCTAAAATGGATCCTTGAAGCACACCCATTTTTATTGTAAGGGGAGTAGATAAAGTAGTGTCTCATTTTACTGATTGGAATCTATCTTTTAGATAGCTTGCAAACCATGCCACTGTATCTGGGGAGACGTTGAGGTTAGACAGCTTGTTTAATAGTAGAGAGTGAGAAACAGTATCCAAGGCCTTTGAGAGATCTAGGAAGAGATGGGAGATAAGTTTATGGTCATCTCTGGCCAGGGAAATAGTACTGAGGAAGGACAGAAGAGCAGTACAGGTGCTATGTTTCTTTCGAAAATCATGTTGTGTAGGAGTAAGTAGGTTTTCTTGAGAGAGATGTTCAATGACTTGAGTAAGTGTGCATTTTTTTAAGAACTTTTGACAGGGGGGAAGAGGCTGGCAATGGGTCTGAAATTAGAGATTTCAGAGGAGTTACCTCCTTTGTGGATAGGTAGGGTGTAGAACTGTTTCCAGACAGATGGTACTTTAGATTCAGAGACTGAGCGGTTTATAATGACAGAGATGGGAAAGGCAAGTGAGTGTGCAGCTGTCTGAAGAAAGCATGATGGGATGTTATCAGCAGATACTGAGCATGGTTTCAGTTTAGAGAGTAGGGTTCGGACATATGTTGTGGAGATGGGCTTGAGGGAAAAGGTTTTGGGAGGGGTAGTTGTTGAAGAGGAAGCTGGGCCTTTGGGGTTCTTTGTATTGGAGCTATTGGAGTTGAGTTTGGATACTGACTCAACAAAGTAAGTATTGAAGGTGTTGGCAGTCTCCACTGGTGTCTTGTCAGGGCTAGGGTTGGGTGAGGTAGGGTTTCCAGGATGAAATATTTGGTTGCTAGCATTCTAGAATTTTTTGGGTCAGATTTTAGTGTTATGGGGGGTTATAATAGAATTCTTTTTTGTCTTTATTGACAAGCTTTCTGACCAAGTTTCTTTGTTCTTTATATCTTTGCAGGTCAGTTGGGTCTTTTCTTTGTAGCCATTTTTTCCAGGACTTATCTCTAGACTTCATGAGAGTTTGTGTGTTTTTTGTTAGCCAAGGGGATATTGTCACTTTTGTCCTAATTTTACAAGGTGGGGCTAATGACTTTATGATATCAAGAAAGGTAGAGTTGAAAGCAATGACAGCTTCATCTAGGGGGAGCTGAATGAGGAAATTCCAGCATACTCTACATATGAGGGGGTTAAATATTTCTGGGTTGAAGTTAGAGAGATTATGTCTAGTAATGTATCTGTGTGGTTTAGAGAGGTGGTTTGTATATCTTAGCAGCTTTATGGGTGAGTGGTCACTCAGGGAATCGGGAAGGGTGTTTCTGGATTGTGATATTTGGAAGGCGCTGAGACAAGTATCCAATCAATGAGGGCATTTGTGGAGTGGGAGTTGTTTAAATGTGTTGGTTTGATAATTAGCTGAGTAAATCCATACAGATTAATATTGTGTGGGGATCCTGGGTTACTGATGGTTAGCCAATTAATATTTATGTCACTGAGGAGGATTGTTTCATTTGGGATGTTCCGGGAGAGATAAGAGGGAATGTTTTCCAGCAGTGGAATATTTTCCCCAGGTGGAATGTAGGTGGCTACTATAGTAACTGTGGTGTAGTTATTGAGTTTAAGGTTAACTGCCAGTATTCCTGCTGGGGAGAAAGATGGGATAGACTGTGTTAGGTGAGAAATAGTAAGACTGTTGGAACAGACTATGGCAACTCCTCCACCCTTTTTGTTTTTATGGTCAAGGCGAATTATGTAATAACCTGGGGGGGAGAATATCTTTATTAAAGGTTGTGGGGTTTAAGCCAGGTTTCGGTCACTACAATAGCATCTGGGGTATGATTCGCTATCCATGCATGAAACTGACCAACTTTCTTCAGAATGCTTCGGGTATTAATAGAATAGAAGGAAATTTGTTTATGAGGTGTGATTCGGCGGGCTAGTGTGAGAGGGGAGTTTTGGATGGAGCTGAGGTTAGAGTTTGGACCTGGATGTGGGTGTATGTCACCGGCTATAAGTTTTGTAGTGTGGATATGGTATGAGGTCTTATTTACTCATCATCATCAGCCCCCTTTTTCCCATTTTGTCTACATGGGGTCGGGGTATCATGTTAACTGTCGCCAACTCTCTCGATTCAGTGTCACACTCCTGCCTTCTTCAACACTCATGCCTGACTGTCGCAGATCTTCTTTCACACAATCCATCCACCTCTTTGCTGGACGTCCTCGTTTCCTCTTACCTTCTTAATGTCTGTCCCAAATCTTTCTCACCAGATTGTCTTCTTTTCTACACATGTGTCCAAACCACAGTAATCTGTTCTCTTTGATCTTTTCTGCAATTGGAGCTACTTTGGCTTCTGCTCTTATGTCCTCATTTCTTCGTCTGTCCCACATTGTGCATCCTACCACCTTTCTCAGGCACTTCATTTCCATCACCTCTAGCTTCAACTGTTCTGCCTTTACTGCCCAGGTTTCTGTACCATACAGCAGTACTTACTGATCACACCATTGTCATGTACACCTTAATTTTCAGCTTCTTTGGCATTCTTCTGTCAAAGACTACACCGGATATTCTGTCAGTTGGCTGCAGCCCCTCTGATTCTTCCTTTAACCTCATCATTCAGACTTCCCTTCTTCTCAACCACCCATCCCAGATACTTGAAGCTATTAACCTGTTCCACTATCTTCCCTTCTATCTCTATTCTCAGCTTCTTCTGATTTCCCCAATTTGCTGCCATTACCACCGTCTTATCTGTGCTTAGTTTCATCCCATGTGCCTTCAGATTTGCATTCCATTCTCCTATTCTTTGCTCAAGTTCTACCTCAGAGTCTGTCTGTACTGCCACATCGTCTGCATACAGCAGCTTTGTAGATCTGTCCCCTCCATCCTGTTTGCTAATGTAGTCCATCACCAGTATGAACAGCAGTGGGCTCAGAGCTGAGCCCTGGTGTACACCTACTCCCACTAGGAACCTCTCTGTGAGGCTGAACACTGTTCATACTAGAGTCACTGGGTCCTTGTATGTAGCCTGCGCTAATTCTACCAATGTTTCTGGTACTTCAAATCACTGCATTACTGCCCAGATAAGTTTTCTTGGGATCTTGTCATATGCTTCCTCCAAGTCTAGGAATGTCCAGTTGGACTCTCTCCTCATCTCTAGCTTCTTCTGAAGTATCTGTCTCGATGCAAACATCAGGTCAATTGTGCTGCATCCCGATCTGAATCCGAACTGCTCATCTTACATTCTACTACTCTGCATATCCGTTTATCAATCACAATGAGATCTTATTTACTGACATTAAGATAATAAATAAATTCAAGGTTAATATCCAGGTCCATTATTATACAAGTAATGACATTTCGGACAGAAAGCCATGTCACTATTCACATTACTGTTCTCTGCATTTTCAGGCCTACACTAATTGCAGGCAGAAAAGCCAGGGAAGGAGGGTGTGCTCTCACTGCTCTGAAACCAGGTTTCAGTAAGAACACAGATATCTACATTTTCAAGAGTTATTACAGCCCCAAGGGAGGGCATTTTCGTATTCAGGCTCCTGCCATTAAATAGCACTACACTAATATTTGCCAGACTCAAATTTGTATTTACTATGTTGGCAGCCTGTCACTGCCTAAAGAGTTATTATGGGGGTCAAGAAGGTCTTAGCCAATATGCAAAAGCCCTGGGGAGAGAAGATGCAGGCCATTCCTCAAGAAACAGGAGAGTCTGCCTTCCATTTCCCCCAGGCTAATATACAGTAGACCTCCTCCATGACATCAGTAACTCAGCTGCAGCATCCATGCCTGCTGCTCATTAGATTCTGTACTGTATTGCACTGTGTTGTTTATATTGAGCTGCACTGTACTGTGTTGTATTGCATAGGGTTGCATGGTTTTCACGGTTTTCTTATATCATACAACTACTGTATTCGGTATATTATACTAATGATGCACCATCTTTTCACATATTACAGTGCTTTACTATCTTTGATACATGAGTGACTTCAACCAATCATCTCTTGCTTACATTGTAGCATCATTCTTGGAGATGACAGGATACTGCTCAAAACTAATTTCCTTCCACCCTTAAAGATGTACCCTGAAAACTTCAAGTCCCTCTATTTACAATACAAAGGAGTGCATTGCAAGTCAATCACACCCACATAACAATGACCATGTTATATTCATACTTTGGGAGAAGGGACTTCAGTGCCCTGTTGATATGTTGCATTCCAGCATCTGAGAGTAAGCTGTTAACCCTGTCTTTGCAAAGTCTTGGAAGAACTGCATTGGTATGTTAAACTATGCAGGCACTAACATCAAGTACAATAACATGGCAAGTGGAGTACTGCTGTAGCCGAGGGGCTTCGCCAAACCACTCTAGTGACTCTCGTCTATGGTGGCAATGGAAGAATCATCTGCTATAGGATCAGCATTTGTGCAGAAAAATATCAGAGGTCTGACTGCACTGCTCAGTTCTACAGTGCCACACTTGTGTCTTTGTGATTTTGGAAGTGATTTTTGGAGCACTTCAGCACTGAAAGGTTTTGCATTTGTCTTCTAATATGTACATGTGGTATTAGTATAGGAACCAATAATCAGTTTGTGTGACATGTTTGCATCCAGTTGTAACAAGTACATGCACTTGTCATAAGTGGACTCGTTCTGTAATGATAGCAAATTGTTGTCAGTAAGCATATGTCAGCCTATCCACTTTCTCAGGGTACACAGTGACAGAAGGCTGGCAACAGATAAGGCAGAGCGACAATAAGGACCCATGTTTGATCTCAAAATTCCAGGGGGCATATACTATGTGATGTTATAGAATTTGATGACAGTTGGTCCAGCTAAAATGAATGAGTTTTATGATGTATAAATAACAGTGAAATCAGTGCGAAGACTGAGCAATATCAGTATGACACAACACACTGCCATAACTGTAGGATATAAGAAGATAGTGAAAACAGTGCAACTCTGTACAGTACAGTACAAGTCAATACAGCTCCTTATAGGACTGCACAATACAGTAAAGTAAAGTACAGAGTCTACTGAAAAGCAGGCATGGATGCTGCAGCATAAAAATGATGTTCAAAAGAAACACTAAGTGTCTGAGCAGCAGCTAGGAATATCTCAATTTGGTGAGCAATGTAGTACCAGTTTGTTAGTGTACTACTGAGCAGAAGGCACAGATACCATAATACAATATCCCAAAAGCTGTACATGCAGCAGTCTCCAAGACTTCACATGTGGTGAATACAACAAGCAAAGTGTCACGTGATTCGACAAGGTAAATAATACAAAATGTTACTAGAGATGTGAGATACAATAAGTATATGTGCCATAATACAGTACTCAGTGTTTCAACAGCAAGCTTAATGGCACAGTAATTAACATACATCCGAAAAGTAGATGTAGGTGAAATAGGGATGGGTGCCATAACACAGTACTCAATTGCAACAACATCAAGTTTGCATGCCAGAATAATAAAATACAGTGCAGAAAAGCGTAAGTAATGCAGGAAGGCATGCACTACTACTACAGCAAGACCGTAAATAATCAGCAACCAGCAGTGATGCACTAAACAACCAGCCAGAGCTAAGAAATACAAAGCAGTGGACAATTAGTCGTACAAGATCTAATGATGCTAGCAGACAGAATATTGGTACAATAAGCATGTGATCACAGGGACCACAAAATGCCAAGCTATATACACCTTTAAGAAGATGCACTTAAATGCTAGCAACCATTTATAAGCACTTAAAAACTGCTCACCTTTCAAATTTAGCAAGGTTGTACAAGAGTACTTGGTCATTTGTCAAGACTAACTTTAAAGGAAGCCAAAAAGCAGTAGTTTGCTAGACCTGTAATACTGTTATTCTAAAGGCTGGAAAGGTGCTGCACAGAAGGTGCCACAAACTGTTGCCACAGGCAGCTACACTAGCTAGGTGCAGGCTAACACTAGGGCGGTAATAGTCCAGTGAAGAGGAGCTGGGGAGAGTAGGACAGTTGTCAAGGAAAGTACCTGCTACTGTTATATGCACTCTGATACTTTGTTGTACATTCTGCAAACCCGTTATGCTATGTGCAGTACTTTCCAGATGTTCTGGGGCGTTTTATCAAGTCAAAGTTGATAGCTGAGGACAAGACAAATTTGTTGCATCACAGCCAAGCAAAATAAAGGCAGAGACTTTGGCAAACACAAGTTTAAAGGAGGTCACAAACACAAAGGCCAAATAAGTTAACATTGGGACGTAACCCATAATAATTCAGGCCAGAAACAATAGTAGTTGCCCTTTTCTCTCATCTGAGAGGTAGGGGTGGCAGGAGACCAGCTAGAAAAGTTTCAGATGAAAGCAGAACTTTTTATAGCAACAGTAGCATACCATGTAAAAAATAAGTAAAAAAGATTACTTCCTGCATATTATGGGACTGTTTTTCCAAGTTATATCCCATAGCAGACAGCTGTACTGATGATACTGAGGCATAATTCTACAAACAGTACATTAATAAATTACTTGAGCAATCCCAACAGATCTGTACCAGTAATTTTAGCTAGGAATTGGTCTGCTAATCTAACCAAACCAAGCTTGCTTTCATGAACTTTTCTGGGAAACTGTCCTTCTAGATACTAAGACAGCATTCAATGTAATTACAAATAAACAGATTTAAATGAAAAGCACGTCCATCAGCCATCTAATAAAGATGGATTCAGTCACAAACTGATACAAGACTATTATTAGCTCCTTTCCCAAATGATGCCAAGTACAGAAGGAGTTGGGAACTATTACTTCAATCTGGCCTCATCAAACTTGTCCCCTAAATTGTTCATGGTCTGAAGATTATTTTTTTCAGTAAGCAACATACAGGCAGAGTTAATACTGCAACACAGCAGAGTAAGAATAAATTAATGCATCTTAGAATTGTAAAACGTAAAGGTGTTCCTTTATGTATGTGTCACATAACGCATCAGTACATCATGAATCATACCCGTGTATAAAACAGATGTCACACGGCACATCATGCCTGGCCGTGATTACACCCCTGTGTAATACATCAGAAAAAAAACACCAAGAAATATCAAATAAGCAGAACGATCAAATAATCTAAAAAGTATCATCCCATCTCTTTCAATTTTTTATTGGGGAAAAAGTACTACTAATTTTTTAGTCCAGAGAGGGCACTTATAGAATATAGTGCCCCTTTTTCTGTTACAGTTACCAAGAATTTAAAAAGAGACAGAGGTCTAGGAAGCTTCACTAGAAGACAGGATGGATTTTTTATAGTGCTCAGACTTCACAGTTTACAGCAATTCAAATGTACTCTGTAAAATATGAGGGGTGACGTTCATAAACATATAACAAACAGCATTACGTGAAATAGTGTGGTGAGCAGGGAAGGAGCAATTCAGAGACACATGCAGCAAGACCACACTATAGGAGAAAGAGAACTGTATGTATTGTAAGTGAATGACGGCAAAACGGCATGCAATTGTGAGTCAAAATGCTAAAAGAACTATTGTATACAAATGACAAAAATGCTGGAGGGATTCATAAATGTATAAAATTAGCATGATGAAGCATGCCAATAATCTACTGTAAACATCAAGAATTCCAGGTGTACAGGAACTTCATGTCATCATTTCAGGAGTACCATCAGCATTAGCAGAGCAGAAAATATTAGTGACTGTATCAGGAATAGGTGTCTCCAATATTGTGCGTCTTTGCCCTCCACATGACAGATGGGTCCATCAACAGCTAACATGCCATCATCTCCACAACCAGGGCACTACCAGGTGGACAGGGATATTACTATGTGGATTATCAGATGTGAAAAATGCCTATCCCAGTGGACACAAAGGTTTGTGTGGCATTGACTATCATTGTTATAGGGACCTTTCATGATCTGACAGTGGACACATTAGAAGGAAGAGACTGCAGTGGTACCCCATGTGATGTAGAAGTTGGCACAATATGCTCTAGCTCTGGAAAAAAGATGTCTATTTCACAACTCAGGACATGGCCAATACAGAAAAAAACTGATGTACACATAAGCACTCATACTATACATTTCACTGCAGTGCCTGGCCGTGATGTGCATTAGACATTAAGACATTACTATACTCACAAAGGCCAGAGGGGTGGGCAGGGCACAGTCACTCATATGTACAGGTGGGGAGAGCTACAATGACAGAAAATAACAATGATATCACAGGTAACAATTATGGGAAGTGAATGTGGAAAGCCATGCATATGACTAGAAGGTTGGGTGGAGGAGGGTGTCAGGTATCGCATCTCCAGTGTCACAGTGGAGCTTCTATGTTGTGAATGCCAGTGAAATCTACATTGTAACCTGAAATATTGGAACTGGAAGTGTCTTTTCTAACAGATGGCAAAGTACTTAAACAGTATGTACAGGAGGGTCTATATTATAAGATCAAAACTTCAGGTACTCTAATACCTAAAGCCCGATCTCAATGTTGAAACCTAAAAGCCATGAACGGCTACTTCCACACAGGGAAAGAATTTGCCTGGCCGTATTAAACAAAACAAATATTTAAACCCAAATAAAGTGTGTGTGTGTGGGGGGGGGGGGTTCGCCACACACACACACACACACACACACACACACACACACACACACCCGATATGGGGGGCTGTGCCCCCCACACCCCCCTAACTAAATATACCAACTCTGAGATTGCTCTACATTGGAGAAAAGGGCAAACCGCATAAAGGCCAAGCAAATTTTTTCACTGACGAAAAATTTGTGGAAGTGGCCAATCGCGGCTTTCAGCTTTCAACATTTACAGGTATTCGAATACCTAAAGTTTTGATCTTGTAATATAGACCCATACAGGAAACCTGCAGCGTCTCCTATGTGGGCAGGCTAGGTGCTGTACTCAGTAAGCAAACAACGGACTGGGATACTGTGGAACTGTGAGACCTAGAGTGGCCGGGCCCCATTAGGATGTCTGAGAGATGGAGAGCTTTGACCATTATACTAGCTAAGAGAATGGCAAATGCATTGCCAAAATTGATAGATATGGATCAATGGGGTTTTGTGGAGGGGAAACAAACATTTGACATTAATAGAACAATAAGGATCTACAGAGAAGAAGAATTTAAAAAAACTACTGCTGTAGATGGTAGGTCTTGATGCAGAGAAAGCTTTCGCTAGAGTAGGCTAGGATTTTATTAGTAGGGCAATGGAGGCATTTGCATTCCCTGTTACAATACTATGGTTAATTAGAAGAGTAGGCAAAGGACTAGAGGCATGAATTAATATGTGGGGTGGTCATCTCTGATAAGCTGTGTTGGGACAGAGGAACTGGGCAAGGGTGCACTTTCTCTCCTTTGTTAATTGCTTTATATACAGAGATACAGGCAAAGAAAATAAGGGACTCAGAAATTAAAGGATTAACTGGTAGGATAATCAAAAAAAGCTGGCTTCAACAAAAAGTTGTCTATTTGCAGATGATCAGATGTTGTACTTTATAAATCCAGAAAGAGACTTCAGTGTTGTGGAACATTTTGAGACAGTTTCATTAATTTTGCTTTATCTTCAAGTCTTTTGGACATTAAAGATATAGAGATAAATTATGCACCTGCACATGAATTGGCTCAGCACTGCCCATATTTATGGGTGCACTTCAAGTTGCAGTAATTCAGTGCATGGATTAAAAAGAATTATGTTATGGCAGCCAAGGATATCTGGGATGTGACAAAACAAAGTTACTACAAAAACTGAGAAAATGGAAGCTTGATTGATATGGATAATTAAGATACAAACAGTGAAAATCTTTTTAGTCCCTTTTATCTTAAACACAGAGCAGGCATATTTTTATCAACCAGCATAAAAGTTATGAATAATTAATAAGGAGATGAAGGAATTTATTTGGGACGAGAAGAGGGCAAAAGTTTAGTGGAATAAGCAGTCTCCAAAGAACAAGTTTTGCAAGGGTTACCAGATTTGAAAATGCTCTTTATAGCTAAGCAGTTAAGGCTTATACATAACTCAAGCAAAAGGCTATAAATAAAAGTGGAAAAGGATGATGATGAAACAGAAGGGAATCTGAGAGATGAAGAGACTAGGATTTTGGATTCAAGTCCTTAAGGAGAAAAACAGCCACCACACAGAATATTACATTTGCACAGAATCAGAAAGAGCTAAGGTAGAGTGGAAATGGACAAATATTTTACCAATATGGATGCTTGTAAGTAAGGATATAGAAAACTGGCAAGATGGAGCTAGAATTGACTGCAAGAAAGGAAAGTTTTGCATATAAATCTTAATAGCTGCTAGGCGGGATGCTGTTCACTCCACACTAAGGTAAGCTATCAAAAAATTAGGAATTTAAAGTTTACAGTTCAAATTTCCTTTATACAAGTGTACCTTAAATAAAAAGGGCAAATGCATTGCTAATGGTTTCCTATTTGCAACCATCAGAATCAACAAATAAGTAACAAGTAAATGGAGTATCACACTACAAAATAAATACCCTTACAAAAGAAATCACAGATTCCATTAAGCAGATAACAGCCAGATAAGGAAAAAGAAAATTAATACGTTTTCCCAGACATAATGTGTCTGTGTCTCTCTGCAATGACATATGGGCATGGCAACAGGTATTCAGATTACCCTGCTAAACATCAAGGTGGAGTTGTAATACTACAACACTCCTTGATGTAATGGAATGGAATAAGTGTAGCTCTTAAAGTGACATTTCCACAGACCATGGAAGTTGGCCTACTTCAAAGGGCACAACTGCAAACAGTCAGATAAATAATCACAGGTATCACTAGAAGCATTAACAGTACCATCAAGGAACTACACCATGACACAGGGCTCACTATGGACATATGGGTTGGGATAATGGAAAACACTTTTCCTGTCTCAGGCACTACAATGGCAAGAACTTACAGGACAGGGGGATATCCATCCATCCATCCATCCACAGCCCCTTTTTCCCATTTTTGCACATGGGGTCAGGGTGTCACTTCAGTGACAATTATCTAGATATAACAAGTCTTAAAGGAATTAGGTGAAGAGGCCAAGTTGATGAGAGGTGACGAAAGCAAGAGACGCACACAGACAAATAAGATGAATGGGCTGAGTGGATTAGACACAGAGTAAGACCTAAAAACCTACAGTTATAAAAATGAGGCCCATTACCTGTTTTAGTCCTTCATCTGTAAGTTTGTCCTGATTGCCAACATGTAGTTTCTGCAGCAAATGGCAATTTTGTGCTATTGAGTCAAGTGTGCTGTTATTAAGCTGTTTGCAGCGACAGGCAGTATACTTTAGTAGCCCAGGACTCTTCGAGATAAGAAAACATACACCTTTATCAGTCACATTTCGGCAATCAGAAATGTTGATCTCGGTCAAATTTTGAATCCAAGAAGCAATTCTGATCAATACATCATCTTTAACCTATCAAAAAGCATAAGATATTAATGAAATCAGTCTGATTAAAAATAACTTGTGCTATTATCGTTCAGTGTGCTGTTAATTTTTAGCAACGATACAGAGTGGTAGAACTTAAAATATCCTGCTAGGTAAATTAGGAGACATTAATACTCTAAAAACAATGCAACTATGAGGACACGATAACAAACAAAAAAGGCAGAACAGATGCGCAAAACACAGACTTTCCTTAAATTCATTAGTTTAAAGCAATTGACAGCAAAAGTTAGGTCTGAGTTTTGCTTACCACTTAAACATCAGCCTTTGTCTTTTCAACTAATGCCCTGCAAGGAAGGCATCACTTTATGCACTGGTGAAGCAAAGTCTTTGTTCACACAAAAAAACAGAAAACATTCTAACAACTGACTCCAGGGTGGGAATGGAGAAAGGGGATTTTACCAGCAGGGATGTCTACAAGCAGGGGTACAGAAAACAGGCAAGAGGGCGACTTCTGCCTCATGCCTGTGGACTAATCAACAACAAGCCTGCAAAATGTTATATTAGGATTTTTTCTCTGAGATTTTTCTTCCCATTAACAACTGACCATCATGTCTCTAATTATCCTGACCTCAACAGGAACCCACCAACCTGTCTGTGATCAGGTTTTCCTAATCATGACTCAAAACTCTGCCTGCTTCACTGAAGTAAGAATGCACTGCCAGGCCCTTTGGTGCTCACTTATATCAGCTTGGCTACAATATAAAACATGGTCTTGCAACCCCAGTACAAAGGCTGATACAGTGTTATTGATGCAAACTCCCGATCTCTAGCAGTGCAACAAAGTCAGGTTGCCCGTCCTCCCCAATGATAAATACACTAACATCAGTGACTCAGTTTCACCTTCCCCAACCAGCTCCTTCCTAGGTCACCAATCAATCCTGAATGATATGGGACATAGTCAGGGATTTACTCTTCTACACCACAGAGTAAATGTAGGATTAAAAGGCTCTTCTGGTCATTTACATTACTCAGTCCATCTGTAAATGATCATTAAAAGAAACTTCTACTTAACTGTCAGAGTGTTCAGTTTCTGCAGATGGTTGCTGGACTCCAACTTCCAATTAACAAGAAAGTATCATTCAATATGCTTGTCACAGAGCAGCAAATCTTGTCTGATTGAAGACTGCTGGAACATGGCTCAGTTCTGAGGTTTTTTACCTGTTAACTGGGTAATTTGTTCAAATCAGTTTGCTTGTTTTCTATTGTTATATAAAAAAAAAATAAAAAAAAAATTGCACTTTATCTGCTTTTACTGTATGTGTGTTTCTTCCTACTTTATTACCTTATTTTGCTTTTGCCTCTTCTTAAAGGACCACTACGAGCAAATGATGAAGAAAACATATTTTTTTTATCTTGCCATGATTTACTACACCTCCCAAAGCCGCCATAAGCAAAATAAGTACTCATTCCTAATTTTATTTTGTTTTTACTCTTGTCTGCCCTCATGGGGGCAGACATGGTGATTCCTTTGGAAAGCTAAATCTGCCCTATAATGCAGACTGTGAGGACAAATAGCCCTACCATTTGTTGTCAGACTAGACTTCCATTCACTTACAATGGAACTCCTGAAAAAAACTGCCAAGTTTGAGAGTCTGCAGCTCATGTGTCATTGACTGGTATGCGCTGAGTTTTACAAATGTTGTTCCTACTGATGTACTACACATTCACTGAAAAAAATTTGCAAAAGTGTCAACAAATTACTGAGATAAAAAAGACTTTTCACAAGGAGCAGTTTTGCAAGTTTCAGTTCCTGGCCAGGTTACTCCTCCCATCTCCCCTCCTTCAGTGGACTACAGTCTCACATTTCCAGCTTTGCTAGATTCAACTATTTAGTCAGCTTTGCATGACAAGAGAAATAAAAAAAAAAATAGTGTGGTGTGCCACTAAAACTGCTCCCTTGTATGTCTCTTTACCTCTGAATAGCAATTCCCAACAATAATAAAAAAAAAAAGCAAACTCATCAGTCCAGAGTTTAGGCTAGTCTATCCATTTTTTAAAATGTGCACAGTAAAATATTCAACTTGTAATGCATTTTGGCTGCTGACATAGTTATCTTTACATAGTTATTCTCTGATAGTATTTATTTATTTTATTTTATTTTACATTTGTTAACCGGGATAGTCCGACTGGATATATGTCCATTTTCAGCGTGGCCCGGGGAGAAAAGCTCCCAAAGTAAATAAAAAAAAATCATTGCATATCTCAAAAACTTCATTACATGTCACATATCACGAACAGCGTAATGGAATATTTGGTGAAGGTTTACAAAAGAATATCAAGACAATCCATACACATAACATCTACACAAAATCTAGAGAAAGAGTTAGCCAGGCTTGATACAGTAGCAAGTCCAATTTGACCCCAGGTGTAGTTTGAGTTTAGCTTTGAACTGACCTAGAGAAGAGAGTGAGGTAATCTCAGGAGGTAGTAGGTTCCATTTTCTGCCTGCAGAGTTAGTAGAGAGAGAGTCACCGGCTAAGTTATTAGATTTATAAGTCTGGATAAGGAGTCTATAGTATAACCTGAACTTATGGTATTTAATGATAAATTTTACAACAATTTTCAGTTTCTTAACAATGACCTCCCAAGCCTCTGATGTGACCTAGTACTTTCTTACTATTGCTTTATGTAGTTTGTCTTAGTTGCATATTCGTAGTGTGTTTCTCATCCTCTCAGCAACAGACTCCTGGAGAACCATATACTTGTATAGAAAGAGTACCAGCAGCTGTAACAGTGATACCACACTCCAAAACAATGCACACAAACATAGTACTGACAAACACAAGGGAATGTGTATGTCTGAATCAAGCAGTGATGAAATTGCTAGGGACTTCACTGAGCAAAATTTTACTCAATTTCTCCATTTCATAATGTATAACATTCGCACCACACTTACAAAGGCACATCTCCACCTTCCACAAACACAGCAACCCACACCCACACAACTGCTACGGTTTCTCCCTTCAGTTATTGCAAGCCAAGAACAACACTATTTAATAAGGATACCTACCAGACAAGTCTGCACTTGGTCTACCTGCATCATTGCAGCTCGCACCCCACCCCCCAGCAACTGCAACACTGCCAGATAAAACCACTGCTATGGTCCGGTTTCTCCCTACAGTTATTGCAAGCCAAGAATAACACTTTTTAATAAGGATACCTACCAGACAAGTCTGCATAACACACTTGGTCTACCTGCATCATCGCAGCTCGGGTCCCCCCAGCAACTGCAACATTGCCAGATAAAACCACTGCTACGGTCCGGTTTCTCCCTACAGTTATTGCAAGCCAAGAATAACACTTTTCAATAAAGATACCTACCAGACAAGTCTGCATAGCGCATCATCGCAGCTTAGGTCCCCCAGCAACTGCAACATTGCCAGATAAAACCACTGCTATGGTCTGGTTTCTCCCTACAGTTATTGCAAGCCAAGAATAACACTTTTTAATAAGGATACCTACCAGACAAGTCTGCATAGGTGGCTGGATATTTACAGTTCTTGTTATTAGCAGATGTGGTCCTTAACAGTTATGTTTTAAACATTGTGACTGGCTATTTACATTTCCTTTTACAGCACATTTGTTACTTTTACTAATTATTTTTTAAACATTGTTTTGGCCGGCATGCACACCTGCAAGGCCCCCCCCAGGCAACTATAGCTTTGTCTATTGCCACTGGGTGTCATAACTTAGCAATATACTTGCTGTATCTTGTCCCAAATAGATCTGCTTCCACACTGAATACTTGTAAAGTAAGGCAAGCACCATTTACTTGATGTATTTTGTCCCCCAGATAGATTTACCTTCCTTTGTATTACTTGCACACCAAGGCCTTAAAGTAGCGTTTCTGCAACTAACTGCTTACACTCCTAATTTCCTGCTTTGACCTCTTCCTTGCTTACACTGACATTACAGCTCCAAGGCTTCCACTTCTTATGCTGATTACTTTCCTTTGCAGTCTTCTGTGAGGTGGCGGGACAGATCTCTACTGGCTTTTTCTGGTTATACCTTCCCCCATTTTGTATCTCCCTCCTCTAACTTCCTCCTCCCCCATGCACATTAACTAGTCTATATTAGCGGGTCTCCTTGAGCGGCGCCCTTTTGAAAGTTATCTTTTGGCCTGCTTGTGGTGAGGAAGCTTCCCCAGACCTACTTCAGTGTGACTGCATCAGTATAATTAAATTAAACTAGTACAATACTGCCAAACAGACACATTTGGTGTAAACAGAAACAAGTGGAATGATACATTTGGTGTACAAAGAAAAGAAACAAGTAAGCCCACTGATATAATTGGAGTTAGTGTTAGCCCCGCTGCGCTCGGGCTCAGTCCGCTCCCCTCCCTGCTTCCTATTCCCACCCGCCCCCACTAGTGCTACATTTCAACTGAACTTAGCCACGCCCATCATGCTAACCACCAATCACTGAATCTGCCCCACCCCTGTACCCATTTCCTTCTCTTCCACTATTCCATATCCTGTAAAGCACAGTCTTCCATCTAACTACCTTACAATCACAAACACCACCTCTCATCATCCACCACACCCACCCCATCCCAAGCAGATCTCTCACTCATGACCAAATATCAATATCCAGTCACCTATGCAGAATTGTCTGGTAGGTATCCTTAATAAAAAGTGATGTTCTTCGTGGTTCACTATTAGTCATTACTGTAGGGTTCTTCCTGCTGGCAGCAGCCCACGATCGGCCAGAGTCCCAAAGTCGGGTCCGACATCGGCTGAAGTCGCTCCTGCCCTGAAGTCAGTGCACCAGGAGTATAAAGACCTCAGCCGACGCCATTTTCCCCAGTCTTTCTTGCTGTGCGGTGTCTGTTGCAAAGCAGTTCGCAAGTGCAGGTCAGCCGACTCCTGTTTGTTTTTGGTGGCTTTTGAATCGAAGACTTCTTCTTTTGAGCTAAGTACCCCGTTGGGGAAACCTTTTTCTTGCTCCAGTCCGATGTCAGAAAAAGTTAATAACTGTATTTCTTGTGGGAAGCAAATACCTCATAAGGATCTTCACTCTTGCTGTATACCTTGCTTAGGTCCTGACCACGACGTAGCTAATTGTAGGTTTTGTGCTAAGTTTAATCAAAGCACTGTTAGGCGTAGGTACAATTTTGCCTTCCATTATTTTGGAAAAAGATTTAATTACAATATGTTGTCAGATTCTTATCCTGCTACTGCAGTGTATAAGAGGCGCAAGGATAAAGACAGGCCTCCGAGGTCCAAAGTGGACGACTTTATTCAACCAGAGCCAGTTGCCCGTTCGGCTGTCGTCAGTGAGGTGCTTTCGCAGCCCCTGTCATCCGCCACTTTTGAATCGGTTGCCTGTACCAACTCCCGTGAGGAGCCGATGGGGCCTTCAGACTTTTCAGGGATTGGACTTCCGGATATTGCTCCCTCAGATGGGTCCAGAGCCGCTGTGCAGGCACCGGCTTCTGAGGGAGTTTTTAGGCCTACACAGCTTCATGTACAGATGACTCCAGTTTTGCAGTCAAGGACAAAGGCAAAGACTAAGGCTCCGGCAAAGACAAAGCAGCATGCACAGGCACCTTCTGTTCAGGGCCCTAGACCTCAAAGACAGATGCTTAGAATGGCTGAAGACCTGTTAACTATGATCAGGGGTTCTCATCCCCCTCCTGACAAGAGACCTAGGCTAGAGCCAGATTATGATTCCTCCGATCAAGTTTCGATTTCTTCTGCTTCTTCTTCTGAGCAGGATTATTCCTTCCCTCCTTATGAGGATTCTGATGCTGAAGAATCCCTTCCTTTGGCCTCTCCTCCTGAGGATTATTCATTTGGGGAAACCTTGCATACATGGGAGAGCATTTTCACTGGGAAGGGCAGGAATACTCTGAATCTAAGAAAAGGCTTAGGGATTTTCTTCTGGTTCCACAGCATAGACCCCTGGCTATTCCCCCTGTACTGGACATTGTGGATGATGTTTTTACAGAAGCATCTCTCTCTCCTGATTCTTTTCCTCCTGCTCCTGTCAAACCGGATAGGTATTATAGGGTTCCAGATTCCCACAGATATCTATGTAAGAATCCTTCAGCTGATCCAGAAACTATTTCCCAGGGCCTAAGGGTGTTAAAGCGGCCTCTGCTAAGAATCCTATTCCCTCTGACCGAGAGTCCAGAGCCTTGGAAAGATGGGGCAAAAAAGTTTATACTTCTGCTACATTGTCTATTAGAGCTTTGAATTGTCAATTTCATATGTTAAAATATCAGCAATACCTTTTGTCTGTGTTAAAGCAAAAGATGTCGGCTGTTTCTGTTGGTGCAGACAATAAGGAATTACAGGATTTATTGCATGCTACTGAGCAGGTGGGTAAACATACCCTGCACTGTGGTTTTGATTCTTTGGAGGCTTCTTGCAGGGCTGCAGCAACTGGCGCAGTTATTAGAAGGCACGCTTGGTTAAAGGAGCAAAGTTTGCCTGAGCAGGTTAAAAAAAAGCTTTTAGATGCCCCTTTGCAACACAATGTTTTGTTTGGGGCCAAAGCTGAGGAAGTATTGAAGAAAATGGAAGACAAAGCCAAATCTATGCAGACGGTTAAAGATTTTCTACAGGTACAACCCCCTAGATTTAGCAGGAATTGGCCAGCTAAACCTTGGTCCTTTCCGAGCTCGGACAGACCTCAGAGGGGCAGATACAGGCGTTCCAGAGGTAGGGGTCAGGCACAGCCCCCTTTCAGAAATAAGCAGTGGAGTGCCTCCTCTCCCAAGGGAGGGGAAGATAGGTCACAACCTTACAGGAAACAGTCATTATGACTCTCCCTTACTAGCTCCAGGGGCATCCCTCCTGGATGCGCCTTTGGGAGGAAAAATCTCTCTTTTTTACCACAACTGGAGCCGCATAACCCAAGACAAATGGGTTCTGGACATAGTTTCAAGGGGTTACAGGTTTCATTTCCATACCTTGCCAAGATCAAACGGATGGCCAGATCTGCCAAAGCATCAATGGGCAGAGGCACAATGGCAAGTTCGGTCCCTCATGGATATGAGGGCCATAGGTTTGGTACCAGATTCAGAAATGGGGCAAGGGTTTTATTCAAGACTTTTACTGGTTCCCAGGAAGGAAAATGCATGGAGACCAATCCTGGACCTTTCCGTACTGAACACCTTCCTAGAAATTCCAAAATTCAAGATGCTCACTCTGCAGCAGCTGCTGCCTATGCTGAGCAAGAATGCTTGGATGGTGACTTTGGGCTTGAAGGAGGCTTACCTGCATATTCCCATACGGCAAGAGTGCAGAAGGTACCTGAGATTCAAAGCGGGCTCGAGGCATTACCAGTTCTCTGGGCTGCCCTTTGGCTTATCTACTGCGCCCAGGGTCTTTACAAAGTACCTGGCACCAGTAATGGCATTTTGCAGACAGAAGGGAATTCAAATATACCCTTATCTGGATGATTGTCTCATTCAAGCGGACAACAGGGAGACTTTACTTCAGCATCTAACATTCACGGCGAACCTAAAGAAATCAAACCTGGTGCCTACGCAGCAAATTACTTTCCTGGGTGTGCTTCTGAGCACTACAACCCAGATGGCTTATTTGACACCAAACAAAAAAGTGTAACTGGCTTCTTATTTCAAAAATCTGGCTTTAATGAGTCAGCTGTCTGCAAGAAAAGTTTTGCAGGCTCTGGGTTACATGGCATCCTGCATTCTGTTAATACCATATGCAAGGCTGCATATGTAGAAGTTACAGTGGTGCCTCAAGAGTGTATGGTCTCAGCATTGCCACAGTCTGGAAACAGTGATCGCAATTTTGCCTTGTCTCCAGCAGGAGTTTCTTTGGAGGGCCGAGGCCTGTCTCCAAAACAAGGGGAGGCCTTTCTGTCCCATTCCAGCTAATCAAGTCATAACGACGGATGCTTTGGATCATGCATGGGGAGCCCACATGCAAGGGAAATGTCTTCAGGGTGCCTGGACAGAGGACCAAATGCATCTGCACATAAATTTGAAGGAGATGCTAGCTGTACAGAATGCCCTGACAGCCTTCAAAGATCTTATTCTACCGGGGCAATTACTGATAAAGACGGACAACACTACGGTGATGTGGTACATAAACAAGCAGGGAAGCACTCATTCTTACCCCCTGTGCAGTTTGGCCATGGCTCTGTGGAACACAGCACTAGCCAACAAGGTGGACTTACTAGCTCAATTCCTGCCAGGAAAGGAAAACACTCTGGCGGACAGTCTAAGCAGAACTCTTTTGGATCCACACGAATGGATGTTGGATGTTTGGATATTCAGGATGATAATGGAGGTGTGGGGGTGCCCAGACATGGATCTTTTTGCATCTCCCCAAAACCATCAACTTCAAACGTTCTGCACGAGGACCTACCACAAGCTAGCATGGAAAGTGGATGCTCTTTCATTCAGTTGGAAGCCCCTCTCAGTATATGCTTTTCCTCCGTTGCCTCTTCTTCCTCGGGTACTTCTGAAAATCAAACAGGACAGACCACGAATGATTTTACTGGCTCCCAACTGGCCTCGGCAATTCTGGTATTCCTCCCTGATGAACCTGGCTCAGGGTCCACCTTGGATTTTGCCACAAATTCCACATCTACTGTCTCAACGAGACGTCCAGATCCTGCATAGCCATGTCAAAACTCTGAATCTAGCAGCCTGGCGGATACAGGGTCTTTAAACAGTTCTGCCCTTACCAAACAGGTACTGGACGTAATTCTTGAAGCTAGACGACCCAGCACCAGGAAATCTTATGCAGGTAAATGGAAAAGATTTTGCTCCTGGACTCAGGCCCAGGGTTTTGATTCTGCAGTTCCAAACATTCCTCTGATTTTACAATACCTAACAGAGATGTTACATAAGGGCCTATCTTTTTCATCTATCAAAATTCATGCTTCTGCTATTTCTGCACATTACAATACGGATCCCACAATCTTTTCTCATCAGTTACTTAAGCAATATATGAGAGGGGCGAAGAATATAAGGCCTCCTTTAAGAGCACCAGTTCCCACTTGGGATCTCAACTTTGTTTTGGAAAAGTTAACTTTATCTCCTTTTGAACATGCAGCTTCCACAGATTTAAAGTTTTTATCATGGAAAACTGCTTTTCTTTTAGCCATTACCTCTGCCAGAAGAGTTTCGGAACTGCAAGCTGTCATGGCTGTAGAACCATTTATTATTTTTCATCAGGACAGGGTGTCCCTGAAGACTAATCCCACCTTTATGCCTAAGGTGGTTTCGAAAGTAGCCTTGAATCAGACTATTCATTTGCCTACCTTTTATCCTAATCCTCAAAGTGAAGAGGAAAGTATTTTGCATTCTTTAGATATACACAGGCAGCTTAGTTTTTACCTGGACAGGACCAAGATTTTCAGGAAATCGGACCAATTGTTTGTGGCTTATGCTTCTACCTCACAGGGGAGAGCAATCACTAAGCAGACTATTTCTAAGTGGATTGCCCAGTGCATCAAGTTCTGTTACTCTCATCATGGTAAGCCTGTTCCTGTTAATGTCAGAACACATTCTACCAGAGCTACTGCCACTTCGGCAGCTTTTCTCAGTGGAGTTCCTACCAAGGAGATCTTAGAAGCTGCAACTTGGAGTTCTGTGCATACTTTTTCTAAGCACTACAATCTCCCTCTCTATTCTAAATCTAGGGCAGGTTTTGCCTCTGCAGTCCTGCAGGGTTTTGTGGCCACCCTTTCTGTTCCTTCTCCATCCACCCTTTCTTAGCTTTGGGATTCAACCCTACAGTAATGACTGTAACAGTGAACCATGAAGAACATAGTACAGTTGTGTACTCTTACCATAAATGTAGATGTTCGAGTATGTTCACTGTTACAGTCTGCTACCTCCCTCCTGTCCCCTCTTTTGTTGTTCTTTGAGTGCTGTCTGTGTCTTTTTGACATTTCTTTTTTCTCCAAGGTATTTTTGCTGGTGATATTTGAGAATGTTCTGGTTTATGTTTGCTTATTCTTTTTGATTAAGCTTTTGGCCTTTATTTTTGGGCACCTGACATCTGGGGCAAGAAAAACTGGGGAAAATGGCATCAGCTGAGGTCTTTATACCCCTGGCGCACTGACGTCAGGGCAGGAGCGACTTCAGCCGACGTCGGACCAGACTTTGGGACTCTGGCCGACCTAGGGCTGCTGCCAGCAGGAAGAACCCTACAGTAATGACTGTAACAGTGAACATACTCGAACATCTACATTTATGGTAAGAGTACACAACTGTACTTTATTCTTGGCTTGCAATAATGGTAGGGAGAAACCAGACCGTAGCAGTGGTTTTATCTGGCAATGTTGCAGTTGCTGGGGGGGGGGCCCGAGCTGCGATGATGCAGGTAGACCAAGTGCACTATGCAGACTTGTCTGGTAGGTATACTTATTAAAAAGTGTTATTCTTGGCTTGCAATAACTGAAGGGAGAAACCGTAGCAGTTGTGTGGGTGTGGGTTGCTGTGTTTGTGGAAGGTGGAGGTGTGCCTTTAAGTGTGGTGAGAATGTTATGCATTATGAAATGGAGAAATTAAGAGTAAAATTTTGCTCAGTGAAGTCCCTATCTGGCAATGTTGCAGTTGCTGGAGGGGGGACTGAGCTGCGATGATGCAGGTAGACCAAGTGTGCTATGCAGACTTGTCTGGTAGGTATCCTTATTAAAAAGTGTTATTCTTGGCTTGCAATAACTGTAGGGAGAAACTGGACTGCAGCAGTGGTTTAATCTGGCAATGTTGCAGTTGCTGGGGAGGGGGGCCTAGCTGCGATGATGCAGGTAGACCAAGTGTGCTATGCAGACTTGTCTGGTAGGTATCCTTATTAAATACTGTTGTTCTTGGCTTGAAATAATTGAAGGGAGAAACCGTAGCAGTTGTGTGGGTTGCTGTGTTTGTGGAAGGTGGAGATGTGCCTTTGTAAGTGTGGTGCGAATGTTATACATTATGAAATGGAGAAATTAAGAGTAAAATTTTGCTCAGTGAAGTCCTAGCAATTTCATCACTTCTTGATTCAGACATATACATTCCCTTGTGTTTGTTAGTACTATGTTTAAGTGCATTGTTTTGGAGTGTGGTATCACTGCTACAGCTGCTGGTACTCTTTCTATACAAGTATATGGTTCTCCAGGAGTCTGTTGCTGAGAGGATGAGAAACACACTACAAATATACAACTAAGACAAACTACATAAAGCAATAGTAAGAAAGTACTCGGTCACATCAGAGGCTTGGGAGGTCATTGTTAAGAAACTGAGAATTGTTGTAAAATTTATCATTAATTACCGTAAGTTCAGGTTATACTATAAGAGAATAACTATTTAAAGATAACCATGTCAGCAGCCAAAATGCATTACAAGTTGAATATTTTACTGTGCAAATTTTAAAAAATGGATAGACTAGCCTAAACTCTGGACTGATGAGTTTGCTTTTTTTTTTTATTCTTGGGAATTGCTATTCAGAAGTGAAGAGACATACAAGGGAACAGTTTTAGTGGCACACCAGGCTATTTTTTTTATTTCTATTGTCATGCAAAGCTGACTAAATAGTTGAATCTAGCAAAGCTGAAAATGTGAGACTGTAGCCCACTGAAGGAGGGGAGATGGGAGGAGTAACCTGGCCAGGAACTGAAACTTGCAAAACTGCTCCTTGTGAAAAGTCTTTTTTATCTCAGTAATTTGTTGACACTTTTGCAAGTTTTTTCAGTGAATGTGTAGTACATCAGTAGGAACAACATTTGTAAAACTCAGCGCATACCAGTCAATGACACATGAGCTGCAGACTCTCAAACTTGGCAGTTTTTTTCAGGAGTTCCATTGTAAGTGAATGGAAGTCTAGTCTGACAACAAATGGTAGGGCTATTTGTCCTCACAGTCTGCATTATAGGACAGATTTAGCTTTCCAAAGGAATCACCATGTCTGCCCCCATGAGGGCAGACAAGAGTAAAAGCAAAATAAAATTAGGAATGAGTAATAATTTTGCTGAAGGCAGCTTTGGGAGGTGTAGTAAATCATGGCAAGATAAAAAATGTATGTTTTCTTCATCATTTGCCTGTAGTGGTCCTTTAAAAGTACTCAGTTGTGTTTATTCTCCTGCATTTATTACTGCTTGGTAGTAGCCTGATTAAATTGTAACTGTTAGTCTAAGTCTTTTGGTTAAAGCACTTGGGCTTCAGACCAGTTGTTTTACATTAAGAAGGTTTGTGATCTGCACTGTTGTGGCAGGACAAGCAGCTTACATCCTTCTAAGTTGGGAATTGCTGACTGAATGCTCAGTGTCTATTATTCTAAAAGCGCATTAGTTCTGGTTTAAGCACTTGGGCTCCAGGCCTTTTACATTAAGAAGGTTTGTGGTCTGCACTCTTGTGGGAGGAGAGGTTAGATTCTGCCCTTCTGAGCTGGGAATTTCTGGTTAAAGGCTTACTGTGCATGCCCATTTGAACTGTTTTTCTGATATTGGTGTGCCTTGTCTGCTGTAGTATAGACTAGATTCAGGCCTGCTGAATCTAGCTTTGTTTGTATAACTTGAGCACTAATCCAGGCCATCTGTTTTGGAGAAGGTTTCCCTGCACCCTAGTGGCAGGAGTGTGCAGTTAGAACTTGTCAGATTGAAGACTGCTGAAACAGGGCTCAGTTTTGAGATTTTTTACTGGTTAATTGGGTAATTTGTTTAAATCAGTTTGCTCGTTTTCTATTGTTATATATAAAAAATTGCACTTCATTCATCTATTTTTACTGTAATTGTGTTTCTTCCCACTTTATTACCTTCTTTTGCCTCTTCTTAAAAGTACTCAGTTGTATTATTCTGCTGCAGTTATTACTGCTTTGTAGTAGCCTGATTAAATTGCAACTGTTATTCCAAGCCTTTTGGTTTAAGCACTTGGGCTTCAAACCAGTTGTTTTACATAAAGAAGGTTTGCGGACTGCATTGTTGTGGCAGGACAAGCAGCTTACATCCTTCTAAGTTGGGAATTGCTGACTGAAGGCCCAGTGTCTGTTATTCTAAAAGCGCATTAGTTCTGGTTTAAGCACTTGGGCTTCAGGCCAGTTATTTTACATTAAGAAGGTTTGTAGTCTGCACTCTTGTGGGAGGAGAGGCTAGATTCTGCCCTTCTGAGCTGGGAATTTCTGGTTAAAGGCTTACTGTGCCTGCTTATTTGATCCGTTTCATTCTGAAATTTGTGCCCCTTGTTTGCTGTAGCCCAGAAGTTAGTAGTTTATTGGCCATTTTGGGCTAATTTCTATCTCTTTCATTTCCCCGCTATAAAAAAATGCATTTACACTGTTTTGCACACCGGGCAAGGGTTAAACTATTCTACTGAACTACTGAAGTCTGCTCTTCAATTTTTCCTTTGGAACTAGACAAATTTTCAACTTAAGCACTCAAACCATTCAAAACTCATAGCAAGCACTAATTAACCATAGCACTAGACCCCTATACTGTCCAGAAGGACAAGGCTCTCTATTCGTCCCTACCAGCTAATCAGTAAAACAGCTCACTTTACCTATTTAGGCATGTCCAAAGGGCAGTTTCAGGTGTACCCTCCAGTCCAACTGGTAAATCTGGGCATTTTTAGGCAATGTTACAACTGCCTCATGTACACAGACAACTTTCTCCTCCTACCACCAAACACTAATATATGCGAGAGATGCAATTATACAGCCAAACTGGAGGCAAAGCTCTCTCAACCCAAGACTGGAACTGACAGTCAAGAGGAGAAGGAAAATACTTGCAACACACCACCAATCTCGCACAGACCTACTAAACCAACACCGGCAAATAGCACACATAAATACACAAAAACATACTCAGAGGCTCGAAATAAAAATCTGCAAAAGCAAGAGACCTCCAAAGCAGACACCCAAACAATCTCCACACCCCATCACAAACCGTGAAACACATTTCACAGCTGCGGCGGTGGTGGTGCTGTGGTAGCATTGTTGCCTCATAGCAAGACGTTGTCCCGTTTGATTCTCAGCTACAGCATCTTCTGTGTGGAGGCATACGTGAATGGGGTGTGCCTTCGTTGAAGGCTGTGCGTCAGGGCCGGTAACCCAGTACGTAAAAACCCACTACCAATCATTAGTGGACCAGAGTTCCGCTGTGGTGACCCCTAACCGGGAAAAGCCGAAAGACACAAACAATTGTGCCACGCAATCACAGCCCTTATGGCAAAATAACATACCCAACACACTAGTAATATGCGGCTCTATAGTCAGGCACACTGATGTCCCACTAACTAGGCTGGACAAGGTTACAGTTAGCTGCCTTGGCGGATGCCAGGATCCGCCACATAACACAAGCACTCAGGTCACTCCAGAACAACTACAAATATGACTCTGTCATTGTCCATGTTGGTGTGAATGACCTGAGACATACCTCCCTGGACTACATGAAAAGAGACATGGAAGAGCTCTCTGATCACGTGGCCCAGGCCGGTATGACTCTGACTAGCATCCTGCCCTCACCAAGAATGATTCCACAGTATAAAGAAAAAATGATCAACTTCAACAATTGGCTAAGTTTCTGGTGTCATTCAAAGGGGATCCAGTATCTGTCCATCTGGGATGACATGCTCGATAAGCCAAGTTGCTTCGCAAGAGATGGCTTGCACCCGTCACCCTTAGGCTTTCGAATACTGACCAAGGCTTTTGCTGTCCCCATAGTGCCTGTTATAGGCAAGGCTCAAAAGACAAACCCACCACCGTAAATAGCACAAGTAACCAAAAAACTGAGGGTAATGCTACTCAAGAAGTCTAAACCTCAAAATGCATGCACTCGAGGCACTCCCCAGTATGGAGAACATCGATATCTGTGCAGTAACAGAAACCTGGTTTAAGGCTCCATAGAGCACCCCAGCACTATCAGGCTACAAAACTCATACCATACTTTTCGGCCACAGAACCCAGACCGAAACACAAAAGGTAGGGGTGTATCCATATTCATCAAGGATACCCACACCTTCAGGTTAGTGGCACAGCACAATGTCTCAGAGATCATCCGTGTGCAACTAGCAACAGGCAAAACAGCAATTCAAATTGTAGCTAGCTGCAGATTACCCACCATGAGCCAGTACCCCCATTCCACATTTCTGTAGACACTGGAAAATATGAAGGTCCTACCAAATGCCCTAATATTGGGTGATTTCAATTACCCAAACATAAACTGGGAGAACTACTCAAGTACTAACTCTCCCTTGCCCAACGCTTCCTAGAATTTATAAATTCGAATGCCTTGGATCAACTGGTCAACACCCCCACCAGAGGAGACAACATATTGGACCTGGTCATCACCAACATGGGCGACCAGTGTTCTACACCGGAGGTCAAACCAGACCATAGACTAATAACTCTGGATATCCACATTCTGCCCCCACCCCCAATCAAGTAAATCACTGTGAAAAACTTTTCAAAAGCAAACTTCACGTTACTTAAGACCGAGGTGGAAAGGTTCATAGCCCCCATGCTAAAGGACAACGCTGCCCAAGCTGCTGAATCCCTTAGAAAAGCACTCTATGAGCACCTGCAAGAATGCATAGATCGTACTATCCCAAGCAAAACCAAGACTCACTCCTCTAAGAAAAGGAAACCAGTCTGGTGGACCCCTGCCATAAACAAGCTATACAACAGGAGGAGGAAACTAGTGCAGAAAAGAGTAAAATCCCAAAGAAGGAAAGACATCAATGATCAGTATCAGCAAGAAACTACGATCTCTCATAAAATCATCCAAGGCTAGCTTCTAAAGAAAAATTGCCAAGGACTCCAAAGATGACCACAAAGCGTTCTTTAGCTATGTCAAGAACCTAAGTGGAAATTCTCAGATCTGCTCTGAGTTAGTGCGGAATGGCACAAAATAGACTGAACCGACTGATACTGCCAACATTCTCGCAGACAGGTTTAATGCAAACTTCACCCCCCTCTCACCCCATAAAGGGCCCATAACCACACCACAAGAATGTAGTGCCCCAGCAGTCACTGACACACAGGTTAAAACAGCCTTATCCAAAGCCAAAAATACAGCTTCAATGGGACCAGACAGTGTCCCAGGTTGAGTCTTACACGAGCTCCAAAATGAACTAACCCCTCACCTAAACACACTGTTCAAACTTAGCCTCTCTACAGGCTACGTACCCATAGAGTGGCGCACAGCAACAGTTATCCTGCTCCACATAGGGGGAGCCACAATGGACCCTGGGAACTATCGCCCTATAAGCCTGACTAGCCTGATCTGCAAGGCTATGGAGCGCATCATCATGGAATTCATTAACAGAAACTTTGGGAACCTTCAAACATTGGATCCTACCCAGTTTGGCTTTGTTAAGGGCAGATCATGCCTCCTAAACCTGGTGGACTTCTTTGAGACAGTTACCAAGGCTTTAGACGAGGGAAAGGAGGTCCACACAGCCTACCTAGACCTTGCAAAGGCTTTTGACACCATTCCCCATTCTGGTATTATAGACAAGCTCACCAGCCTGAACATAAACCCCTCGGTCACGAGATGGGTTGCCAATTGTCTCATGGATAGAACCCACATGGTGAGAGTTGCAGGCTCTAGGTCCGACTCTAAACAGTTACAAGTGGTGTCCCCCAGAGCTCAGTCCTGGGACTCCTCCTGTTCAGTATATACTTCTCAGAGGTACAGACAAGCACAGGAGGACTATGGCTGACCAAGTTCGCAGATGACTACAAACTGGGGGCCATAATTGACTCTCCAACTGATACAGACATCCTCCAGAAGGGTCTCACTGAGACGGAAACCTGGTGTCAAAATCATAGCCTCGAGCTGAAATGCTAAAAATAGTCATCCCCTTTAGAAAAAACAAAGTACCCCCGAACTACCACATACGTGGTAGTCCCCTAAATACAGAAAATGTAATAAGGGATCTGGGACTCAAGTAGATAGTAATCTCTCCTTTGATAATCATATTGCCAAGGTGGTTAGAAAATCCTTCTATGTGGTCCACCTACTCACAAAATGGTTCGCATCTGGAACAAAAGAGGTCATTGTGCCCCTCTACTCATCACTCATCAGAGCCATCAGAGAGTACAACGCCCCATTTGGGATGTACCTTACAAGACACCTGCAACAGCTGGAAAGACGACAAGTACCTCACCAAGAGGACTACTGGCCTCAAACATATGCCCTATGCAGCCCAACTGAAGAAACTCCAGCTGTACTCTGTTGCATACCGCTTACTCGGAGGTGATCTCTGCCTGACATACAAGGCCATTTCCAACCCAGAATTGATAGACATGCTCCACCTAAAATAAAAAAAAAACAAATCCCCAAGAGTCACACACACTAGGGAATCTAAACCTCACCACAACGATAAATAGGATGTGCTGAAGGGATAGATTCCTGTCCCAGAGACTCCCCATGCTTTGGAACAGGATTCCAATCTACATTAGGCACAGCCCCTCACTAACACTCTTCAAGAGAAACGACGAGTGGATGGGAAACAGAAAATTTACCCCTGGGATCACTGCCGTGGCTCTGCTGGACAGAGGCACAGGGAACTAATGTCTCTGCTGGACCGAGGCACAGGGAACTAATCTAAGGGGGCGATGAAATCCAACACATTCTGGCTAGGCTTATAGACACAGCCGGCCTTAGGCATAGGCGAATTAGGCGACCGCCTAGGGCGCCATACAACCGGCCTCGTAAAGGGCGGAATTTTATATATTTATTTATTTATTTTAATGAATGTATTTTTGTTATTTTGCGATCTTCTTGGTGCCCTGTCTCTGAGTGAAGGGCGCCGAGAAGATCACAAAATAATAAAACCATAGGGCGAAGGGAAGGGGGAAGCGCCCTCCCACTTTCATAGCATCAGGCTGGCTTCAACAAGTTAAAAAAAAAAAAAAAAAAAAAAAAAATTCTGCCGTCACGCGCGGAACTTAGTTCAGTGAAGAGAGGGGTTAAAGGGACAATCCCAGTGTTGAAAATTAACACCCACTTTAATTACGTCATGTTTATTCCCACCCACAGTGTCAATTTACTTTGAAACTCTGCGATCTGGCATAATTTAATTTGTTTAATCCAAATTTATTTACAAGAAAAAATGTTTAAGGGGAGCATAGTAAGTATTGAAATGAAGACTGTTATGCAAAAATATGGATATTGGATATATATGATTTTATTTAACATGAAAACATTGTTTTAGTGAGTTGCCGTTACCGCAATCGCAAGTATTACGCAATCACGTTTACTAACTTCTTCCACAGACCAGACGTTACATTCTTAGCATCAGCTGATGAATAATTGTTATCCTAGTGCAAATTGGAAAGTCTGGAGCATTAACTTGTTAATAAACAATGCTTCAGGCTTAAATTTTGCAAGAATTAATACACTCGCAAGTCTTTGCTGCTCTGGCTTGACCAACAGGTGTTGTCATGACAGCATTACACAGACACAGCCAGGCAGTGGTTTGAGTAGCTGATCACTGCTGTATTGTTACTGTATATATCAAGATGTACATTTATATGTCTTTTACAGTTTCATAGTGTTTCACCTAGACATCAATTTTAAGTTTAGGGTGAGCAGTTTCTATTGCTGCATTTCATTTACACTGCCAGATGTTTCCATGATTCCATTTCCCATACTGGCAAAATGGCACTAGATATAGAAAAAGCAGACATTTCCACAGTGATAGTGTTTCTGCATTATCTTTTTTACATACATATTGCTTAATAGGAAGACAGCAATTACTAGGCAAGTAAATCACAGAAGCTTTTGTACTTTGCAGATACATGCTTTTATAATGTACCTCCGGCTTTATAAAGGCAGAGCAGGCGCATTTGGTGATGAATTTGTGGTTGTTCATCCAATCATCCAGGTTAGTCATGAAGGAGATGAGGGTGTCTCTCTGGATAACATATAAGGGTAGTTTATTTCTAGAGATAGTGTAAACTTTGGGTAATATATCTATAGCTCCAGTGTGTTTTACTTACAGGTTGGTGGAGATTTCAATTCTTAGTTCGAGTGTTAGTGAAGCTGTGTATGTTGCTTAGCTGCAAGACAACAAAGAGAAGTGGATAATTCATCGTACAGAATTGTAAGACCTTGATCTAAACAGAAGACTCTTTTAGAAACTTATAACAAATAATGGGCTTTAAACCTGTCATGGTAGCTAAGGGTCTTTAGCCAGTGATCTTTTGTTTATAATGCACACTGAGCCCTTTCTAGCTGTGTGAAGTGTCAGGACAGGGGCATACAGAGGGTGGTATTGTACTTTATAATTGGTCTAATTAGACTACAGTACAGTTGAACAATAACTTCTTTTAATTTGGGTGAAATACCCTTAGATATCAGTTGTGATAACTAGAATAATTTCCTAACTGCTAATGGTACATGGCAGTCAAAAGGGAGTTGCAAGCCATTAAAATATATTTCCTAATTGTTGAGTTCAGTGCATCTCTTGAAAATGGATATCATATCAGAATGAAAATGGCAACATGGAATAGTATAGTTTTATAATGCAGTGTACCATGCATTTGATGAAGCTTATGATTAGGTTTGAAAACATATGGAGTAAAAATCCTTTGAAGGACATTAAATTTCTGTGTGGTGTTTCCCCTATCATGGTACCTTTCACACTATGTGATACATTTTATTCATAGTCCTCCTTTGTATTGCCTTTTGCTGTCTCTGGAGCTACAATTTCTCTTACTTTTCATATTAAATTACTGTTCTATGACTTGAAAACGGCAGAAGTAGATGGGGCAACCACTTAAAGTCTGATATATATAAAATATCAGACTTTAAGTGATATATATATATATATATATATATATATCACTTAAAGTTATATATATCAGCCACCAGCCCTCTGTGATCTACTTGCTTATCCAATCTCTGCTGGCTGGCAGTTGTTCTCAGATCACTGAGGCCATAATCCATGCTCCATCAAGTTTTTTTTTGCTATGCAGATATAACCCCTCTGCTGAGTTACCTATGCCACCATGTCCGTGCAGGAACCATTACACCTTTCTTATGCAAGTGCCCATTCTCATGTACCTACAATGAAGGCTACCACTTTTGGAGCATAGTGGATGAACACCCATCCCTTGGCCATTTTTGATTTTAATGATAAGTAGGAAGAGCGGTAGAAAGGGTTGCTATATAGAAAAGGATACAGGTAATAAAGGGTTAGGGTGTTCAAGCATACAAATTCAAACAAAGTTACCTAGGTGAGGCGCATGTGTATGACCATGTTTGGTTTAGGTGTTTTAGTAAGGGCTTGAAGCTGGAAAACATCATGGTCTGTTGTAGGTATGTTGGAATGGTGTTTCATAGTTTAGATACATAATTAAGAGTACAGTGAGTCACCTGCTGAGTTATTAGACTTTGTTTTTATTACTAAGAACTTACTGGTTGAGCAAAAGCCTCTTCCTGGAAATAAGTACTACAGGGTATCTTTCAGTGCTGGACATTTTTCTGTTGCAGCCAGTGGGGTATTTTACAGTCATTTCCCAAAAAGATGAGAAATGCAGTAACAGGCTGCTCTCAACAGGTGCTAGGTGCACACAATGTGAGCACTGGGAAGTCAGTGCCAGCATACTGGCATTCTACAGAGTTTATTAATTTTATTGTTTTATTTTATTTATTTGTTTACTTTATTTATTTATTTATTTTGCTAAGAGTATGACAGGGAGGTGGGAGCTGCTCCTGGAATCCAAGTGAGGGGACTTGGAAGTGCAATACCAGCATACTGTCATTCTGCCACTCTCTCTATCTCTCACCTTTTTTTTTTGTTGTTGTTAAAGAGTCTGTGTGTTGTTCTTGCTTGTTGTATCTTGTTTTGAGCTAGATAAGGATGATCACAAATGCTAATTACACTTGTAATATTTATGCTTAGGCTATAATAAGGATTTTATTCTGTCTTTTACCTTTTACTTATGCATTTATTGACTTTTTACTTTATTTTTGTAACAAGTATCATGTAACTCCAAAATTCTACTACTTATCTCCACATAAACTTATCGTCTCCAGGCTGTATTTATGTAGACATATTGCAGTTACTATACTGCATTCTTGTGTGTGTGTGTGTGTGTGTGTGTGTGTGTGTGTGTGTGTGTGTGTGTGTGTCTATCCACTTCTATCTATATATATACATATAAATGTACATACATAGACATAAATTATCTTTTATTTTTCATCTATAGTTCATTGTCTCTCTAATGCTTTATTTTATTTCATCTCTACAATACTTTTGTAGTATACATTATCTTGTCAATGACATTGTATGATGTGAACTTTATCTCACTAAAACTTAAGCTGATATTGAAATTGTTCAGTATTATACAAGGCCATGCCCAGACAGATAAACATAGATAG